>NC_091289.1:87973122-88279550 GCF_032444005.1 Ranitomeya imitator
ACTCTATACCCTACAATCTATACCATACACTCTATACCATACACTCTATACCATACACTCTATCCCCTACACTCTATACCATACACTCTACACTCTATACCCTACACTCTACACCCTACACTATATACCCTACACTCTACACTCTATTCCCTACACTCTCTACCATACACTCTATACCATACACTCTATACCATACACTCTGTCCCCTACACTCTATACCATACACTTTACACTCTATACCCTACTTTCTATACCCTACACTCTACACTCTATACCCTACACTCTATACCCTACACTCTACACTCTATAACCTACACTCTACACTCTATACCCTACACTCTACACCCTACACTCTATACCATACACTCTATACCCTACACTCTACACTCTATACCCTACACTCTATACCCTACACTCTATACCCTACACCCTACGCTCTATACACTACACTCTATACCCTACACTCTACACTCTATACCCTACACTCTATTCCATACACTCTATACCCTACACTCTATACCCTACACTCTACACTCTATACCCTACACTCTACACATTACACTCTATACCCTACACTCTATACTCTATACCCTACACTCTATACCGTACATTCTACACTCTATACCCTACACTCTATACCCTACACTCTAATCCCTACACTCTACACTCTATACCCTACAATCTATACCCCAAACTCTATACCCTACACTATATACCCTACACTCTATACCCTACACTCTACACTCTATACCCTACACTCTATACCATACACTCTATAACCTACACTCTATACCATACACTCTACACCATACACTCTATACCTCACACTCTACACTCTATACCCTACACTCTATACCCTACACTCTATACTATACACTCTATACCCTACACTCTATACGCTACACTATACACTCTATACCCTACACTCTACACCATACACTCTATACCCTACACTCTATACTCTACGCTATACACTCTATACCCTACAATCTATACCTTACACGCTATACCCTACACTCTATACCCTACACTCTATACCCTACACTCTACACTCTATAACCTACACTCTATACCATACACTCTATATCCTACACTCTATACCCAACACTCTATACCCTACACTCTACACTCTATACCCTACACTCTATACCATACACTCTATACCCTACACTCTATACCCTACACTCTATACCCTACACTCTACACTCTATACCCTACACTCTATACCATACACTCTATACCCTACACTCTATACCCTACACTCTACACTATAAACTGTATACCATACACTCTATACCCTACACTCTACACCCTACACTCTATACCATACACTCTATACCCTACACTCTACACTCTATACCCTACACTCTATATCCTACACTCTGTAACCTACACCCTACGCTCTATACCCTACACTCTATACCCTACACTCTACACCATACACTCTATACCCTGCCCTCTATACCTTACACTCTATACCCTACACTCTACACAGTATACCCTACACTCTATACCCTACACTCTGCACTCTATACCCTACACTCTATACCATACACTCTATACCCTACACTCTATACCCTACACTCTACACTTTATACCCTACACTCTATACCCTACACTCTATACCCTACACTCTACACTTTATACCCTACACTCTATACCCTACACTCTATACCCTACACTCTACACCCTACACTCTATACCCTTCACTCTATACCCTACACTCTACACTCTATACCCAACACTCTATACCCTACACTCTATACCCTACACTCTATACCCTACTCTCTACACTTTATACCCTACACTCTATACCCTACACTCTATACCCTACACTCTATACCCTACACTCTATACCCTACACTCTACACTCTATACCCTACACTCTATACCCTACACTCTATACCCTACACTCTACTCTTTATACCCTACACTCTATACCCTACACTCTAAAACCCTCCACTCTATACCCTACACTCT
This sequence comes from Ranitomeya imitator, assembly GCF_032444005.1. Taxonomy (NCBI): domain Eukaryota; kingdom Metazoa; phylum Chordata; class Amphibia; order Anura; family Dendrobatidae; genus Ranitomeya; species Ranitomeya imitator. The sequence continues at coordinate 87,975,103 of NC_091289.1, forward strand.
ACACCCTACACTCTACACTTTACACTCTATACCCTACACTCTATACCCTACACTCTACACTTTATACCCTACACTCTATACCCTACACTCTATACCCTACACTCTATACCCTACACTCCACACTTTATACCCTACACTCTACACCATACACTCTATACCCTACACTCTATACGCTACACTATACACTCTATACCCTACACTCTACACCATACACTCTATACCCTACACTGTATATTCTACGCTATACACTCTATACCCTACAATCTATACCTTACACTCTATACCCTACACTCTATACCCTACACTCTATACCCTACACTCTACACTCTATAACCTACACTCTATACCATACACTCTATATCCTACACTCTATACCCTACACTCTATACCCTACACTCTACACTCTATACCCTACACTCTATACCATACACTCTATACCCTACACTCTATACCCTACACTCCATACCCTACACTCTACACTCTATACCCTACACTCTATACCATACACTCTATACCCTACACTCTATACCCTACACTCTACACTCTAAACTTAATACCATACACTCTATACCCTACACTCTATACCCTACACTCTATACCCTACACTCTATACCCTACACTCTATACCCTACACTCTATACCCTACACTCTACACTCTATACCCTACACTCTACACCATACACTCTATACCCTACCCTCTATACCTTACACTCTATACCCTACACTTTACACAGTATACCCTACACTCTATACCCTACACTCTGCACTCTATACTCTACACTCAATACCATACACTCTATACCCTACACTCTATACCCTACACTCTACACTCTATACCCTACACTCTATACCCTACACTCTATATCCTACACTCTACACTTTATACCCTACACTCTATACCCTACACTCTATACCCTACACTCTATACCCTACACTCTATACCCTACACTCTACACTCTATACCCTACACTCTATAGCCTACACTCTATACCCTACACTCTACACTTTATACCCTACACTCTATACCCTACACTCTATACCCTACACTCTATACCCTACACTCTACACTCTATACCCTACACTCTATACCCTACACTCTATACCCTACACTCTACACTTTATACCCTACACTCTATACCCTACACTCTATACCCTCCACTCTATACCCTACACTCTACACTCTACACCCTACACTCTACACTTTACACTCTATACCCTACACTCTATACCCTGCACTCTACACTTTATACCCTACACTCTATACCCTACACTCTATACCCTACACTCTATACCCTTCACTCTATACCCTACACTCTACACTCTAATACCCTACACTCTATACCCTACACTCTATACCCTACACTCTATACACTACACTCTACACTTTATACCCTACACTCTATACCCTACACTCTATACCCTACACTCTATACCCTACACTCTATACCCTACACTCTATACCCTACACTCTACACTCTATACCCTACACTCTATACCCTACACTCTATACCCTACACTCTACACTTTATACCCTACACTCTATACCCTGCACTCTATACCCTCCACTCTATACCCTACACTCTACACCTACACTCTACACTTTACACTCTATACCCTACACTCTATACCATACACTCTATACCCTACACTCTATACCCTACACACTATACCCTACACTCTACACTCTATACCCTACACTCTATAACATACACTCTATACCCTACACTCTACACCCTACACTCTACACTCTATACCCTACACTCTATAACCTACACTCTATACCCTACACTCTATACCCTACACTCTACACTTTATACCCTACACTCTACACTCTATACCCTACACTCTATACCCTACACCCTATACCCTACACTCTATACCCTACACTCTACACCCTACACTCTATACCCTACACTCTATACCCTACACTCTATACCCTACACTCTACACTCTATACCCTACACTCTATACCCTACACTCTATACCCTACACTCTACACTTTATACAATACACGCTATACCCTACACTCTATACCCTACACTCTACACCATACTCTCTATACCCTACCCTCTATACCTTACACTCTATACCCTACACTCTACACAGTATACCCTACACTCTATACCCTACACTCTATACCCTACACTCTACACATTATACCCTACACTATATACCCTACACTCTATACCCTACACTCTACACCATACACTCTATACACTACCCTCTATACCTTACACTCTATACCCTAAACTCTACACAGTATACCCTACACTCTATACCCTACACTCTACACTCTATACCCTACACTCTATACCATACACTCTATACCATACACTCTATACCCTACACTCTACACTCTATACCCTACACTCTATACCCTACACTCTATACCCTACACTCTACACTTTATACCCTACACTCTATACCCTACACTCTATACCCTACACTCTATACCCTATATTCTATACCCTACACTCTACACTTTATACCCTACACTCTATACCCTACACTCTATACCCTACACTCTACACTTTATACCCTACACTCTATACCCTACACTCTATACCCTACACTCTATACCCTACACTCTATACCCTACACTCTATACCCTACACTCTACACTCTATACCCTACACTCTATACCCTACACTCTATACCCTACACTCTACACGTTATACCCTACACTCTATACCCTACACTCTATACCCTCCACTCTATACCCTCCACTCTACACTCTACACCCTACACTCTACACTTTACACTCTATACCCTACACTCTATACCCTACACTCTACACTTTATACCCTACACTCTATACCCTACACTCTATACCCTACACGCTATACCCTACACTCTATACACTACACTCTATAACCTACACTCTATACCCTAGACTCTACACCCTACACTCTATACCCTACACCCTATACCCAACACTCTATACCCTACACTCTACACCCTACACTCTATACCCTACACTCTATACCCTACACTCTATACCGTACACTCTACACCCTACACTCTACACTCTATACCCTACACTCTATACCCTACAATCTATACCATACACTCTATACCATACACTCTATACCATACACTCTATCCCCTACACTCTATACCATACACTCTACACTCTATACCCTACACTCTATACCCTACACTCTACACCCTACACTATATACCCTACACTCTACACTCTATACCCTACACTCTCTACCCTACACTCTATACCATACACTCTATACCATACACTCTATCCCCTACACTCTATACCATACACTTTACACTCTATACCCTACATTCTATACCCTACACTCTACACTCTATACCCTACACTCTACACCCTACACTCTATACCATACACTCTATACCCTACACTCTACACTCTATACCCTACACTCTATACCCTACACTCTATACCCTACACCCTACGCTCTATACCCTACACTCTATACCCTACAATCTACACTCTATACCCTACACTCTATTCCATACACTCTATACCCTACAGTCTATACCCTACACTCTACACTCTATATACTCTACACTTTACACTCTATACCCTACACTCTATACTCTATACCGTACACTCTATACCGTACATTCTACACTCTATACCCTACACTCTATACCCTACACTCTAATCCCTACACTCTACACTCTATACCCTACACTCTATACCCTACACTCTATACCCTACACTCTACACCCTACACTCTATACCCTACACTCTATACCCTACACTCTATACCCTACACTCTACACTCTATACCCTACACTCTATACCATACACTCTATACCCTACACTCTATACCCTACACTATCAACTCTATACCCTACACTCTACACTCTATACCATACCCTCTATACCCTACACTCTATACCCTACACTCTACACTCTATACCCTACAATCTATACCCTACACTCTATACCCTACACTCTATACCGTATACTCTACACTCTATACCCTACACTCTATACCATACACTCTATACCCTACACTCTATGCCATACACTCTACACTATACACTCTATACCATACACTCTATACACCACACTCTACACTCTAAACCCTACACTCTATACCCTACACTCTATACTATACACTCTATACCCTACACTCTATACGCTACACTATACACTCTATACCCTACACTCTACACCATACACTCTATACCCTACACTCTATACTCTACGCTATACACTCTAAACCCTACAATCTATACCTTACACTCTATACCCTACACTCTATACCCTACACTCTATACCCTACACTCTACACTCTATAACCTACACTCTACACCATACACTCTATATCCTACACTCTATACCCTACACTCTATACCCTACACTCTGCACTCTATACCCTACACTCTATACCATACACTCTATACCCTACACTCTATACCCTACACTCTATACCCTACACTCTACACTCTATACCCTACACTCTATACCATACTTTCTATACCCTACACTTTATAGCCTACACTCTACACTCTAAACTGTATACCATACACTCTATACCCTACACTCTACACCCTACACTCTATACCATACACTCTATACCATACACTCTACACTCTATACCCTACACTCTATACCCTACACTCTATACCCTACACCCTACGCTCTATACCCTACACTCTATACCCTACACTCTACACTCTATACCCTACACTCTATTCCATACACTCTATACCCTACACTCTATACCCTACACTCTACACTCTATACCCTACACTCTACACTTTACACTCTATACCCTACACTCTATACCCTACACTCTATACTCTATACCCTACACTCTATACCGTACATTCTACACTCTATACCCTACACTCTATACCCTACACTTTAATCCCTACACTCTACACTCTATACCCTACACTCTATACCCTACACTCTATACCCTACACTCTACACTCTATACCCTACACTCTATACCCTACACTCTATACCCTACACTCTACACTCTATACCCTACACTCTACACTTTACACTCTATACCCTACACTCTATACCCTACACTCTATACTCTATACCCTACACTCTATACCGTACATTCTACACTCTATACCCTACACTCTATACCCTACACTTTAATCCCTACACTCTACACTCTATACCCTACACTCTATACCCTACACTCTATACCCTACACTCTACACTCTATACCCTACACTCTATACCCTACACTCTATACCCTACACTCTACACTCTATACCCTACACTCTACACCATACACTCTATACCCTACCCTCTATACCTTACACTCTATACCCTACACTCTACACAGTATACCCTACACTCTATACCCTACACTCTGCACTCTATACTCTACACTCTATACCCTACACTCTACACTCTATACCCTACACTCTATACCCTACACTCTATACCCTACACTCTATACCCTACACTCTACACTTTATACCCTACACTCTATACCCTACACACTATACCCTACACTCTATACCCTACACTCTATACCCTACACTCTACACTCTATACCCTACACTCTATAGCCTACACTCTATACCCCACACTCTATACCCTACACTCTACACTTTATACCCTACACTCTATACCCTACACTCTATACCCTACACTCTATACCCTACACTCTACACTCTATACGCTACACTCTATACCCTACACTCTATACCCTACACTCTACACTTTATACCCTACACTCTATACCCTACACTCCACACTTTATACCCTACACTCTATACTATACACTCTATACCCTACACTCTATACGCTACACTATACACTCTATACCCTACACTCTACACCATACACTCTATACCCTACACTGTATATTCTACGCTATACACTCTATACCCTACAATCTATACCTTACACTCTATACCCTACACTCTATACCCTACACTCTATACCCTACACTCTACACTCTATAACCTACACTCTATACCATACACTCTATATCCTACACTCTATACCCTACACTCTATACCCTACACTCTACACTCTATACCCTACACTCTATACCATACACTCTATACCCTACACTCTATACCCTACACTCCATACCCTGCACTCTACACTCTATACCCTACACTCTATACCATACACTCTATACCCTACACTCTATACCCTACACTCTACACTCTAAACTTAATACCATACACTCTATACCCTACACTCTATACCCTACACTCTATACCCTACACTCTATACCCTACACTCTATACCCTACACTCTACACTCTATACCCTACACTCTACACCATACACTCTATACCCTACCCTCTATACCTTACACTCTATACCCTACACTCTACACAGTATACCCTACACTCTATACCCTACACTCTGCACTCTATACTCTACACTCAATACCATACACTCTATACCCTACACTCTATACCCTACACTCTACACTCTATACCCTACACTCTATACCCTACACTCTATACCCTACACTCTACACTTTAAACCCTACACTCTATACCCTACACTCTACACCCTACACTCTACACTTTATACCCTACACTCTACACTCTACACCATACACTCTATACCCTACACCCTACGCTCTATACCCTACACTCTATACCCTACACTCTACACTCTACACCATACACTCTATACCCTACACTCTATACCCTACACTCTACACCCTACACTCTATACCCTTCACTCTATACCCTACACTCTACACTCTATACCCTACATTCTATACCCTACACTCTATACCCTACACTCTATACCCTACACTCTACACTTTATACCCTACACTCTATACCCTACACTCTATACCCTACACTCTACACTCTATACCCTACACTCTATAGCCTACACTCTATACCCTACACTCTATACCCTACACTCTACACTTTATACCCTACACTCTATACCCTACACTCTATACCCTACACTCTATACCCTACACTCTATACCCTACACTCTACACTCTATACCCTACACTCTATACCCTACACTCTATACCCTACACTCTACACTTTATACCCTACACTCTATACCCTACACTCTATACCCTCCACTCTATACCCTACACTCTACACTCTACACCCTACACTCTACACTTTACACTCTATACCCTACACTCTATACCCTGCACTCTACACTTTATACCCTACACTCTATACCCTACACTCTATACCCTACACTCTATACCCTACACGCTATACCCTACACTCTATACCCTACACTCTATACCCTACACTCTATACCCTACACTCTACACCCTACACTCTATACCTTACACCCTATACCCTACACTCTATACCCTACACTCTACACCCTACACTCTATACCCTACACTCTATACCCTACACTCTATACCCTACACTCTATACCCTACACTCTACACTCTATACCCTACACTCTATACCCTACAATCTATACCATACACTCTATACCATACACTCTATACCATACACTCTATCCCCTACACTCTATACCATACACTCTACACTCTATACCCTACACTGTACATCCTACACTATATACCCTACACTCTACACTCTATTCCCTACACTCTCTACCCTACACTCTATACCATACACTCTATACCATACACTCTGTCCCCTACACTCTATACCATACACTTTACACTCTATACCCTACTTTCTATACCCTACACTCTACACTCTATACCCTACACTCTATACCCTACACTCTACACTCTATACCCTACACTCTACACTCTATACCCTACACTCTACACCCTACACTCTATACAATACACTCTATACCCTACACTCTACACTCTATACCCTACACTCTATACCCTACACTCTATACCCTACACTCTACGCTCTATACCCTACACTCTATACCCTACACTCTACACTCTATACCCTACACTCTATTCCATACACTCTATACCCTACACTCTATACCCTACACTCTACACTCTATACCCTACACTCTACACTTTACACTCTATACCCTACACTCTATACTCTATACCCTACACTCTATACCTTACATTCTACACTCTATACCCTACACTCTATACCCTACACTCTAATCCCTACACTCTACACTCTATACCCTACACTCTATACCCTACACTCTACAATCTATACTCTACACTCTATACCCTACACTCTATACCCTACACTCTATACCCTACACTCTACACTCTATACCCTACACTCTATACCATACACTCTATACCCTACACTCTATACCATACACTCTACACCATACACTCTATACCATACACTCTATACCTCACACTCTACACTCTATACCCTACACTCTATACCATACAATCAATACTCTACACTCTATACGCTACACTATACACTCTATACTCTACACTCTACACCATACACTCTATACCCTACACTCTATACTCTACGCTATACACTCTATACACTACAATCTATACCTTACACTCTATACCCTACACTCTATACCCTACACTCTATACCCTACACTCTACACTCTATAACCTACACTCTATACCATACACTCTATATCCTACACTCTGTACCCTACACTCTATACCCTACACTCTATACCCTACACTCTATACCATACACTCTATACCCTACACTCTATACCCTACACTCTATACCCTACACTCTACACTCTATACCCTACACTCTATACCATACACTCTATACCCTACACTCTATACCCTACACTCTACACTATAAACTGTATACCATACACTCTATACCCTACACTCTACACCCTACACTCTATACCATACACTCTATACCCTACACTCTACACTCTATACCCTACACTCTATATCCTACACTCTATACCCTACACCCTACGCTCTATACCCTACACTCTATACCCTACACTCTACACTCTATACCCTACACTCTATACCATACACTCTATACCCTACACTCTATACCCTACACTCTACACTATAAACTGTATACCATACACTCTATACCCTACACTCTACACCCTACACTCTATACCATACACTCTATACCCTACACTCTACACTCTATACCCTACACTCTATATCCTACACTCTATACCCTACACCCTACGCTCTATACCCTACACTCTATACCCTACACTCTACACTCTACACCATACACTCTATACCCTACACTCTATACCCTACACTCTACACCCTACACTCTATACCCTTCACTCTATACCCTACACTCTACACTCTATACCCTACATTCTATACCCTACACTCTATACCCTACACTCTATACCCTACACTCTACACTTTATACCCTACACTCTATACCCTACACTCTATACCCTACACTCTATACCCTACACTCTATACCCTACACTCTACACTCTATTCCCTACACTCTCTACCCTACACTCTATACCATACACTCTATACCATACACTCTGTCCCCTACACTCTATACCATACACTTTACACTCTATACCCTACTTTCTATACCCTACACTCTACACTCTATACCCTACACTCTATACCCTACACTCTACACTCTATACCCAACACTCTACACTCTATACCCTACACTCTATACCCTACACTCTATACCCTACACTCTACACTCTATACCCTACACTCTATTCCATACACTCTATACCCTACACTCTATACCCTACACTCTACACCCTACACTCTACACTTTACACTCTATACCCTACACTCTATACTCTATACCCTACACTCTATACCGTACATTCTACACTCTATACCCTACACTCTATACCCTACACTTTAATCCCTACACTCTACACTCTATACCCTACACTCTATACCCTACACTCTATACCCTACACTCTACACTCTATACCCTACACTCTATACCCTACACTCTATACCCTACACTCTACACTCTATACCCTACACTCTACACCATACACTCTATACCCTACCCTCTATACCTTACACTCTATACCCTACACTCTACACAGTATACCCTACACTCTATACCCTACACTCTGCACTCTATACTCTACACTCTATACCCTACACTCTACACTCTATACCCTACACTCTATACCCTACACTCTATACCCTACACTCTACACTTTATACCCTACACTCTATACCCTACACACTATACCCTACACTCTATACCCTACACTCTATACCCTACACTCTACACTCTATACCCTACACTCTATAGCCTACACTCTATACCCCACACTCTATACCCTACACTCTACACTTTATACCCTACACTCTATACCCTACACTCTATACCCTACACTCTATACCCTACACTCTACACTCTATACCCTACACTCTATACCCTACACTCTATACCCTACACTCTACACTTTATACCCTACACTCTATACCCTACACTCCACACTTTATACCCTACACTCTATACTATACACTCTATACCCTACACTCTATACGCTACACTATACACTCTATACCCTACACTCTACACCATACACTCTATACCCTACACTGTATATTCTACGCTATACACTCTATACCCTACAATCTATACCTTACACTCTATACCCTACACTCTATACCCTACACTCTATACCCTACACTCTACACTCTATAACCTACACTCTATACCATACACTCTATATCCTACACTCTATACCCTACACTCTATACCCTACACTCTACACTCTATACCCTACACTCTATACCATACACTCTATACCCTACACTCTATACCCTACACTCCATACCCTGCACTCTACACTCTATACCCTACACTCTATACCATACACTCTATACCCTACACTCTATACCCTACACTCTACACTCTAAACTTAATACCATACACTCTATACCCTACACTCTATACCCTACACTCTATACCCTACACTCTATACCCTACACTCTATACCCTACACTCTACACTCTATACCCTACACTCTACACCATACACTCTATACCCTACCCTCTATACCTTACACTCTATACCCTACACTCTACACAGTATACCCTACACTCTATACCCTACACTCTGCACTCTATACTCTACACTCAATACCATACACTCTATACCCTACACTCTATACCCTACACTCTACACTCTATACCCTACACTCTATACCCTACACTCTATACCCTACACTCTACACTTTAAACCCTACACTCTATACCCTACACTATATACCCTACACTCTATACCCTACACTCTATACCCTACACTCTACACTCTATACCCTACACTCTATAGCCTACACTCTATACCCTACACTCTATACCCTACACTCTACACTTTATACCCTACACTCTATACCCTACACTCTATACCCTACACTCTATACCCTACACTCTATACCCTACACTCTACACTCTATACCCTACACTCTATACCCTACACTCTATACCCTACACTCTACACTTTATACCCTACACTCTATACCCTACACTCTATACCCTCCACTCTATACCCTACACTCTACACTCTACACCCTACACTCTACACTTTACACTCTATACCCTACACTCTATACCCTGCACTCTACACTTTATACCCTACACTCTATACCCTACACTCTATACCCTACACTCTATACCCTACACGCTATACCCTACACTCTATACCCTACACTCTATACCCTACACTCTATACCCTACACTCTACACCCTACACTCTATACCTTACACCCTATACCCTACACTCTATACCCTACACTCTACACCCTACACTCTATACCCTACACTCTATACCCTACACTCTATACCCTACACTCTATACCCTACACTCTACACTCTATACCCTACACTCTATACCCTACAATCTATACCATACACTCTATACCATACACTCTATACCATACACTCTATCCCCTACACTCTATACCATACACTCTACACTCTATACCCTACACTGTACATCCTACACTATATACCCTACACTCTACACTCTATTCCCTACACTCTCTACCCTACACTCTATACCATACACTCTATACCATACACTCTGTCCCCTACACTCTATACCATACACTTTACACTCTATACCCTACTTTCTATACCCTACACTCTACACTCTATACCCTACACTCTATACCCTACACTCTACACTCTATACCCTACACTCTACACTCTATACCCTACACTCTACACCCTACACTCTATACAATACACTCTATACCCTACACTCTACACTCTATACCCTACACTCTATACCCTACACTCTATACCCTACACTCTACGCTCTATACCCTACACTCTATACCCTACACTCTACACTCTATACCCTACACTCTATTCCATACACTCTATACCCTACACTCTATACCCTACACTCTACACTCTATACCCTACACTCTACACTTTACACTCTATACCCTACACTCTATACTCTATACCCTACACTCTATACCTTACATTCTACACTCTATACCCTACACTCTATACCCTACACTCTAATCCCTACACTCTACACTCTATACCCTACACTCTATACCCTACACTCTACAATCTATACTCTACACTCTATACCCTACACTCTATACCCTACACTCTATACCCTACACTCTACACTCTATACCCTACACTCTATACCATACACTCTATACCCTACACTCTATACCATACACTCTACACCATACACTCTATACCATACACTCTATACCTCACACTCTACACTCTATACCCTACACTCTATACCATACAATCAATACTCTACACTCTATACGCTACACTATACACTCTATACTCTACACTCTACACCATACACTCTATACCCTACACTCTATACTCTACGCTATACACTCTATACACTACAATCTATACCTTACACTCTATACCCTACACTCTATACCCTACACTCTATACCCTACACTCTACACTCTATAACCTACACTCTATACCATACACTCTATATCCTACACTCTGTACCCTACACTCTATACCCTACACTCTATACCCTACACTCTATACCATACACTCTATACCCTACACTCTATACCCTACACTCTATACCCTACACTCTACACTCTATACCCTACACTCTATACCATACACTCTATACCCTACACTCTATACCCTACACTCTACACTATAAACTGTATACCATACACTCTATACCCTACACTCTACACCCTACACTCTATACCATACACTCTATACCCTACACTCTACACTCTATACCCTACACTCTATATCCTACACTCTATACCCTACACCCTACGCTCTATACCCTACACTCTATACCCTACACTCTACACTCTATACCCTACACTCTATACCATACACTCTATACCCTACACTCTATACCCTACACTCTACACTATAAACTGTATACCATACACTCTATACCCTACACTCTACACCCTACACTCTATACCATACACTCTATACCCTACACTCTACACTCTATACCCTACACTCTATATCCTACACTCTATACCCTACACCCTACGCTCTATACCCTACACTCTATACCCTACACTCTACACTCTACACCATACACTCTATACCCTACACTCTATACCCTACACTCTACACCCTACACTCTATACCCTTCACTCTATACCCTACACTCTACACTCTATACCCTACATTCTATACCCTACACTCTATACCCTACACTCTATACCCTACACTCTACACTTTATACCCTACACTCTATACCCTACACTCTATACCCTACACTCTATACCCTACACTCTATACCCTACACTCTATACCCTACACTCTACACTCTATTCCCTACACTCTCTACCCTACACTCTATACCATACACTCTATACCATACACTCTGTCCCCTACACTCTATACCATACACTTTACACTCTATACCCTACTTTCTATACCCTACACTCTACACTCTATACCCTACACTCTATACCCTACACTCTACACTCTATACCCAACACTCTACACTCTATACCCTACACTCTACACCCTACACTCTATACCATACACTCTATACCCTACACTCTACACTCTATACCCTACACTCTATACCCTACACTCTATACCCTACACTCTACACTCTATACCCTACACTCTATTCCATACACTCTATACCCTACACTCTATACCCTACACTCTACACCCTACACTCTACACTTTACACTCTATACCCTACACTCTATACTCTATACCCTACACTCTATACCGTACATTCTACACTCTATACCCTACACTGTATACCCAACACTCTAATCCCTACACTCTACACTCTATGCTCTACACTCTATACCCTATACTCTATACCCTACACTCTACACCCTACACTCTATACCCTACACTCTATACCCTACACTCTATACCCTACACTCTACACTCTATACCATACACTCTACACTCTATACCCTACACTCTACACTCTATACCATACACTCTATACCCTACACTCTATACCCTACACTCTACACTCTATACCCTACACTCTATACCATACACTCTATACCCTACACTCTATACCATACACTCTACACCATACACTCTATACCATACACTCTATACCTCACACTCTACACTCTATACCCTACACTCTATACCCTACACTCTATACCATACACTCAATACTCTACACTCTATACGCTACACTATACACAATATACTCTACACTCTACACCATACACTCTATACCCTACACTCTATACTCTACGCTATACACTCTATACACTACAATCTATACCTTACACTCTATACCCTACACTCTATACCCTACACTCTATACCCTACACTCTACACTCTATAACCTACACTCTATACCATACACTCTATATCCTACACTCTATACCCTACACTCTATACCCTACACTCTACACTCTATACCCTACACTCTATATCATACACTCTATACCCTACACTCTATACCCTACACTCTATACCCTACACTCTACACTCTATACCCTACACTCTATACCATACACTATATACCCTACACTCTATACCCTACACTCTACACTATAAACTGTATACCATACACTCTATACCCTACACTCTACACCCTACACTCTATACCATTCACTCTATACCCTACACTCTACACTCTATACCCTACACTCTATATCCTACACTCTATACCCTACACCCTACGCTCTATACCCTACACTCTATACCCTACACTCTACACTCTATACCCTACACTCTATACCATACACTCTATACCCTACACTCTATACCCTACACTTTACACTATAAACTGTATACCATACACTCTATACCCTACACTCTACACCCTACACTCTATACCATACACTCTATACCCTACACTCTACACTCTATACCCTACACTCTATATCCTACACTCTATACCCTACACCCTACGCTCTATACCCTACACTCTATACCCTACACTCTACACTCTACACCATACACTCTATACCCTACACTCTATACCCTACACTCTACACCCTACACTCTATACCCTTCACTCTATACCCTACACTCTACACTCTATACCCTACACTCTATACCCTACATTCTATACCCTACACTCTATACCCTACACTCTACACTTTATACCCTACACTCTATACCCTACACTCTATACCCTACACTCTATACCCTACACTCTATACCCTACACTCTACACTCTATACCCTACACTCTATACCCTACACTCTACACTTTATACCCTACACTCTATACCCTACACTCTATACCCTCCACTCTATACCCTACACTCTACACCCTACACTCTACACTTTACACTCTATACCCTACACTCTATACCCTACACTCTACACTTTATACCCTACATTCTATACCCTACACTCTATACCCTACACTCTATACCCTACACTCTATACCCTACACTCCACACTTTATACCCTACACTCTATACTATACACTCTATACCCTACACTCTATACGCTACACTATACACTCTATACCCTACACTCTACACCATACACTCTATACCCTACACTGTATATTCTACGCTATACACTCTATACCCTACAATCTATACCTTACACTCTATACCCTACACTCTATACCCTACACTCTATACCCTACACTGTATACCATACACTCTATATCCTACACTCTATACCCTACACTCTATACCCTACACTCTACACTCTATACCCTACACTCTATACCATACACTCTATACCCTACACTCTATACCCTACACTCTATACCCTACACTCTACACTCTATGCCCTACACTCTATACCATACACTCTATACCCTACACTCTATACCCTACACTCTACACTCTAAACTGTATACCATACACTCTATACCCTACACTCTACACCCTACACTCTATACCATACACTCTATACCCTACACTCTACACTCTATACCCTACACTCTATACCCTACACCCTACGCTCTATAACCTACACTCTATACCCTACACTCTACACTCTACACCATACACTCTATACCCTACCCTCTATACCTTACACTCTATACCCTACACTCTACACAGTATACCCTACACTCTATACCCTACACTCTGCACTCTATACCCTACACTCTATACCATACACTCTACACTCTATACCCTACACTCTATACCCTACACTCTATACCCTACAATCTATACCCTACACTCTACACTTTATACCCTACACTCTATACCCTACACTCTATACCCTACACTCTATACCCTACACTCTATACCCTACCCTCTACACTCTATACCCTACACTCTATACCCTACACTCTACACTTTATACCCTACACTCTATACCCTACACTCTATACCCTCCACTCTATACCCTACACTCTACACTCTACACCCTACACTCTACACTTTACACTCTATAACCTACACTCTATACCCTACACTCTACACTTTATACCCTACACGCTATACCCTACACTCTATACCCTACACTCTATACCCTACACTCTATACCCTACACTCTACACCCTACACTCTATACCCTACACCCTATACCCTACACTCTATACCCTACACTCTACACCCTTCACTCTATACCCTACACTCTATACCCTACACTCTATACCCTACACTCTACACTCTATACCCTACACTCTACACTCTATACCCTACACTCTATACCCTACAATCTATACCATACACTCTATACCATACACTCTATACCATACACTCTATCCCCTACACTCTATACCATACACTCTACACTCTATACCCTACACTCTATACCCTACACTCTACACCCTTCACTATATACCCTACACTCTACACTCTATTCCCTACACTCTCTACCCTACACTCTATACCATACACTCTATACCATACACTCTGTCCCCTACACTCTATACCATACACTTTACACTCTATACCCTACTTTCTATACCCTACACTCTACACTCTATACCCTACACTCTATACCCTACACTCTACACTCTATACCCAACACTCTACACTCTATACCCTACACTCTACACCCTACACTCTATACCATACACTCTATACCCTACACTCTACACTCTATACCCTACACTCTATACCCTACACTCTATACCCTACACTCTACACTCTATACCCTACACTCTATTCCATACACTCTATACCCTACACTCTATACCCTACACTCTACACTCTATACCCTACACTCTACACTTTACACTCTATACCCTACACTCTATACTCTATACCCTACACTCTATACCGTACATTCTACACTCTATACCCAACACTGTATACCCAACACTCTAATCCCTACACTCTACACTCTATACTCTACACTCTATACCCTACACTCTATACCCTACACTCTACACCCTACACTCTATACCCTACACTCTATACCCTACACTCTATACCCTACACTCTACACTCTATACCCTACACTCTATACCATACACTCTACACTCTATACCCTACACTCTACACTCTATACCATACACTCTATACCCTACACTCTATACCCTACACTCTACACCCTACAATCTATACCCTACACTCTATACCCTACACTCTATACCCTACACTCTATACCCTACACTCTACACTCTATACCCTACACTCTACACTCTATACCATACACTCTATACCCTACACTCTATACCCTACACTCTACACTCTATACCCTACAATCTATACCCTACACTCTATACCCTACACTCTATACCCTACACTCTATACCCTACACTCTACACTCTATACCCTACACTCTATACCCTACACTATACACTCTATACCCTACACTCTACACTCTATACCCTACACTCTATACCCTACACTCTATACCCTACACTTTACACTCTATACCCTACACTCTATACCATACACTCTATACCCTACACTCTATACCCTACACTATACACTCTATACCCTACACTCTACACTCTATACCATATACTCTATACCCTACACTCTATACCCTACACTCTAAACTCTATACCCTACAATCTATACCCTACACTCTATACCCCACAATCTATACCCTACACTCTATACCCTACACTCTACACTCTATACCCTACACTCTATACCCTACACTCTATACCCTACACTCTATACTATACACTCTATACCCTACACTCTATACCCTACACTATACACTCTATACCCTACACTCTACACCATACACTCTATACCCTACACTCTATACTCTACGCTATACACTCTATACCCTACAATCTATACCTTACACTCTATACCCTACACTCTATACCCTACACTCTATACCCTACACTCTACACTCTATAACCTACACTCTATACCATACACTCTATATCCTACACGCTATACTCTACACTCTACACTCTATCCCCTACACTCTATACCATACACTCTATACCCTACACTCTATACCCTACACTCTATACCCTACACTCTACACTCTATACCCTACACTCTATACCATACACTCTATACCCTACACTCTATACCCTACACTCTACATTCTAAACTGTATACCATACACTCTATACCCTACACTCTACACCCTACACTCTATACCATACACTCTATACCCTACACTCTACACTCTATACCCTACACTCTATACCCTACACTCTATACCCTACACCCTACGCTCTATACCCTACACTCTATACCCTACACTCTACACTCTATACCCTACACTCTATTCCATACACTCTATACCCTACACTCTATACCCTACACTCTACACTCTATACCCTACACTCTACACTTTACACTCTATACCCTACACTCCATACCCTACACTCTATACTCTATACCCTACACTCTATACCGTACATTCTACACTCTATACCCTACACTCTATACCCTACACTCTAATCCCTACACTCTACACTCTATACCCTACACTCTATACCCTACACTCTATACCCTACACTCTAGACTCTATACCCTACACTCTATACCCTACACTCTATACCCTACACTCTATACCCTACACTCTACACTCTATACCCTACACTCTATACCATACACTCTATACCCTACACTCTACACTCTATTCCCTACACTCTATACCATACAATCTATACCCTACACTCTATACCCTACACTATACACTCTATACCCTACACTCTACACTCTATAACATACACTCTATACCTTACACTCTATACCCTACACTCTACACTCTATACCCTACAATCTGTACCCTACACTCTATCCCCTATGCTCTATACCCTACTCTCTATACCCTACACTCTACACTCTATACCCTACAGTCTATACCCTACACTCTACACTGTATACCATACACTCTATACCCTACACTCTATACCCTACACTCTACACTCTATACCCTACAATCTTACCCTACACTCTATACCCTACTCTACACCCTACACTCTACACTCTATACCCTACACTCTATAACATACACACTATACACTACACTCTATACCTTGCACTCTATACCCTACACTCTACACTCTACAATCTATACCCTACACGCTACACTCTATACCCTACACTCGATAACAAACACTCTATACCCTACACTATATACCATACACTCTATACCATACACTCTATACCGTACACTCTATACCCTACACTCTACACTCTATACTCTGCACTCTATACCCTACACTCTATACCCTACACTGTATACCCTACACTCTACACTCTATACCCTACACTCTACACTCTACAGTCTATGCCCTACACTTTATACCCTACACTCTACACTCTATACCATACACTCTATACCCTACACTCTACACTCTATACCCTACACTCTACACTCTATGCCCTACACTTTATACCCTACACTCTGCACTCTATACCATACACTCTATACTCTACACTCTATACCATACACTCCACACCCTACACTCTATACCATACACGCTATACCCTACACTCTACACTCTATACCCCACACTCTAGGGCATACACTCTACACCCTACACTCTATACCATACACTCTAATCCCTACACTCTACACTCTATACCCTACACTCTATACCCTACACTCTACACTCTATTCCATACACTCTATACCCTACACTCTATACCCTACACTCTACACTCTACACTCTATTCCATACACTCTATACCCTACACTCTATACCCTATACTCTACACTCTGTACCCTACACTCTACACTCTGCACTCTAAACTCTATACCCTACACTCTATTCCATACACTCTATACCCTACACTCTATACCCTACACTCTATACCCTACAATATACACTTTACACTCTATACGCTACACTCTATACCCTACACTCTATAAGCTATACCCTACACTCTATACCGTACATTCTACACTCTATACCCTACAATCTATACCCTACACTCTAATCCCTACACTCTACACTCTATACCCTACACTCTATACCCTACACTCTATACCCTACACTCTACACTCTATACCCTACACTCTATACCCTACACTCTATACCCTACACTCTACACTCTATACCCTACACTCTATACCATACACTCTTTACCCTACACTCTAAACTCTATTCCCTACACTCTATACCATACACTCTATACCCTACACTCTACACTCTATACCCTACACTCTACACTCTATACCATACACTCTATACCCTATACTCTATACCCTATACTCTACACTCTATACCCTACAATCTATACCCTACATTCTATACCCTACACTCTATACCCTACACTCTACACTCTATACCCTACACTCTATACCATACACTCTATACCCTACACTCTATACCCTACACACTATACCCTACACTCTACACTCTATACCCTACACTCTATAACATACACTCTATACCCTACACTCTACACCCTACACTCTACACTCTATACCCTACACTCTATAACCTACACTCTATACCCTACACTCTATACCCTACTCTCTACACTTTATACCCTACACTCTACACTCTATACCCTACACTCTATACCCTACACTCTACACTCTATACCCCACACTCTGCACTCTATACCCTACTCTCTAAACCCTACCCTCTATACCCTACACTCTACACTCTATACCCTACACTCTATACCCTACACTCTACACTCTATACCCTACACTCTACACTCTATACCCTACTCTCTAAACCCTACACTCTATACCTAACACTCTATATTCTACACTCTACACTCTATACCCTACACACTATACCCTACACTCTATACCCTACACTCTATACCCTACACTCTATACCCTACACTCTACACCCTACACTTTATACCTTACACTCTATACCCTACACTCTATACCCTACACTCTATACCCTGCACTCTATACCCTACACTCTACACTCTACACCATACACTCTATACCCTACCCTCTATACCCTACACTCTATACCCTTCACTCTATCCCCTACACTCTACACCCTTCACTTTATACCTTACACTCTATAACCCAACACTCTATACCCTACACTCTAAACTCTATACCCTACACTCTATTCCATACACTCTATACCCTACACTCTATACCCTACACTCTACACTCTATACCCTACACTCTACACTTTACACTCTATACCCTACACGCTATACCCTACACTCTATACTCTATACCCTACACTCTATACCGTACATTCTACACTCTATACCCCACACTCTACACCCTACACTCTAATCCCTACACTCTACACTCTATACCCTACACTCTATACCCTACACTCTATACCCTACACTCTACACTCTATACCCTACACTCTATACCCTACACTCTATACACTACACTCTACACATTATACCCTACACTCTATACCTTACCCTCTACACTCTATACCCTACACTCTATACCATACACTCTATACCCTACACTCTATACCCTACACTCTACACTCTATACCCTACACTCTATACCATACATTCTATACCCTACACTCTACAATCTATTCCCTACACTCTATACCATACACTCTATACCCTACACTCTATACACTACACTCTACACATTATACCCTACACTCTATACCCTACCCTCTACACTCTATACCCTACACTCTATACCATACACTCTATACCCTACACTCTATACCCTACACTCTATACCCTACACTCTACACTCTACACCATACACTCTATACCCTACCCTCTATACCCTACACTCTATACCCTACACTCTATCACCTACACTCTACACCCTTCACTTTATACCTTAAACTCTATACCCTACACTCTATACCCTACACTCTACACTCTATACATCACACTCTATACCCTACACTCTAAACTCTATACTCTACACTCTATTCCATACACTCTATACCCTACACTCTATACCCTACACTCTACACTCTATACCCTACACTCTACACTTTACACTCTATACCCTACACTCTATACCCTACACTCTATACTCTATACCCTACACTCTATACCGTACATTCTACACTCTATACCCCACACTCTATACCCTACACTCTAATCCCTACACTCTACACTCTATACCCTACACTCTATACCCTACACTCTATACCCTACACTCTACACTCTATACCCTACACTCTATACCCTACACTCTATACACTACACTCTACACATTATACCCTACACTCTATACCTTACCCTCTACACTCTATACCCTACACTCTATACCATACACTCTATACCCTACACTCTATACCCTACACTCTACAATCTATACCCTACACTCTATACCCTACACTCTATACCCTACTCTCTACACTTTATTCCCTACACTCTATACCTTACACTCTATACTCTGCACTCTATACCCTACACCCTACACTCTACACCCTACACTCTACACTTTACACTCTATACCCTACACTCTATACCCTACACTCTATACCCTACACTCTACACTTTATACCCTACACTCTATACCCTACACTCTATACCCTACACTCTATACCCTACACGCTATACCCTACACTCTATACCCTACACTCTATACCCTACACTTTACACCCTACACTCTATACCCTATACCCTACACTCTATACCCTACACTCTATACCCTACACTCTACACTCTATAGCCTACACTCTATACCCTACACTCTATACCCTACACTCCATACCCTACACTCTATACCCTACACTCTATACCCTACACCCTATACCCTACACTCTATACCCTACACTCTACACTCTATACCCTACACTCTACACTCTAAACTGTATACCCTACACTCTACACCCTACACTCTACACCCTACACTCTATACCATACACTCTATACCCTACACTCTACACTCTATACCCTACACTCTATACCCTACACTCTATACCCTACACCCTACGCAATATACCCTACACTCTACACTCTATACCCTACACTCTATACCCTACACACTATACCCTACACCCTACGCTCTATACCCTACACTCTATACCCTACACTCTATACCCTACACTCTACACTCTATACCCTACACTCTATACCCTACACTCTATACTCTATACCCTACACTCTATAGCATACACTCTACACTCTATACCCTACACTCTATACCCTACACTCTATACCCTACACTCTACACTCTATACCCTACACTCTACACTCTAAACTGTATACCCTACACTCTACACCCTACACTCTACACCCTACACTCTATACCATACACTCTATACCCTACACTCTACACTCTATACCCTACACTCTATACCCTACACTCTATACCCTACACCCTACGCAATATACCCTACACTCTACAATCTATACCCTACACTCTATACCCTACACACTATACCCTACACCCTACGCTCTATACCCTACACTCTATACCCTACACTCTATTCCATACACTCTATACCCTACACTCTATACCCTACACTCTACACTCTATACCCTACACTCTATACCCTACACTCTATACTCTATACCCTACACTCTATAGCATACACTCTACACTCTATACCCTACACTCTATACCCTACACTCTAATCCCTACACTCTACACTCTATACCCTACACTCTACACCCTACACTCTATACCCTACACTCTACACTCTATACCCTACACTCTATACCATACACTCTATACCCTACACTCTACACTCTATTCCCTACACTCTATACCATACACTCTATACCCTACACTCTATACCCTACACTATACACTCTATACCCTACACTCTACACTCTATACCATACACTCTATACCCTACACTCTATATCCTACACTCTACACTCTATACCCTTCAATCTATACCCTACGCTCTATACCCTACACTCTAACCCTACACTCTATACCCTACACTCTACACTCTATACCCTACACTCTTTATTATACACTCTATACACTACATTCTATACTCTACACGCTATAACATACACTCTATACCCTACACTCTATACCTTACACTCTATACCCTACACTCTACACCCTACACTCTGCACTCTATACCCTACACTCTATACCCTACACACTATACCCTACACCCTACGCTCTATACCCTACACTCTATACCCTACACTCTACACTCTATACCCTACACTCTATTCCATACACTCTATACCCTACACTCTATACCCTACACTCTACACTCTATACCCTACACTCTATACCCTACACTCTATACTCTATACCCTACACTCTATAGCATACACTCTACACTCTACACCCTACACTCTATACCCTACACTCTAATCCCTACACTCTACACTCTATACCCTACACTCTACACCCTACACTCTATACCCTACACTCTACACTCTATACCCTACACTCTATACCATACACTCTATACCCTACACTCTATACCCTACACTCTAATCCCTACACTCTACACTCTATACCCTACACTCTACACCCTACACTCTATACCCTACACCCTACACTCTATACCCTACACCCTATACCCTACACTCTATACCCTACACTCTATACCCTACACTCTACACTCTATACCCTACACTCTATACCCTACATTCTATACCCTACACTCCATACCCTACACTCTATACCCTACACTCTATACCCTACACTCTATACCCTACACTCTATACCCTACACTCTACACTCTATACCCTACACTCTACACTCTAAACTGTATACCCTACACTCTACACCCTACACTCTATACCATACACTCTATACCCTACACTCTACACTCTATACCCTACACTTTATACCCTACACTCTAAACCCTACACCCTACGCAATATACCCTACACTCTACACTCTATACCCTACACTCTACACTCTAAACTGTATACCCTACACTCTACACCCTACACTCTATACCATACACTCTATACCCTACACTCTACACTCTATACCCTACACTTTATACCCTACACTCTAAACCCTACACCCTACGCAATATACCCTACACTCTACACTCTATACCCTACACTCTATACCCTACACACTATACCCTACACCCTACGCTCTATACCCTACACTCTATACCCTACACTCTACACTCTATACCCTACACTCTATTCCATACACTCTATACCCTACAATCTATACCCTACACTCTACACTCTATACCCTACACTCTATACCATACACTCTATACTCTATACCCTACACTCTATAGCATACACTCTACACTCTATACCCTACACTCTATACCCTACACTCTAATCCCTACACTCTACACTCTATACCCTACACTCTACACCCTACACTCTATACCCTACACTCTACACTCTATACCCTACACTCTATACCATACACTCTATACCCTACACTCTACACTCTATTCCCTACACTCTATACCATACACTCTATACCCTACACTCTATACCCTACACTATACACTCTATACCCTACACTCTACACTCTATACCATACACTCTATACCCTACACTCTATATCCTACACTCTACACTCTATACCCTTCAATCTATACCCTACACTCTATACCCTACACTCTAACCCTACACTCTATACCCTACATTCTACACTCTATACCCTACACTCTTTATTATACACTCTATACCCTACACTCTATACTCTACACGCTATAACATACACTCTATACCCTACACTCTATACCTTACACTCTATACCCTACACTCTACACCCTACACTCTGCACTCTATACCCTACACTCCATACCCTACACTCTATATCCTACACTCTATACCCTACACTCTACACTCTATTTCCTACACTCTATACCCTACACTCTATACCCTACACTCTATACCCTACACTCTATACCCTACACTCTATACCCTACACTCTACACCCTTCACTTTATACCTTACACTCTATACCCTACACTCTAAACCCTATACCCTACACTCTATTCCATACACTCTATACCCTACACACTATACCCTACACTCTACACTCCATACCCTACACTCTACACTTTACACTCTATACCCTACACTCTATACCCTACACTCTATACTCTATACCCTACATTCTATACCGTACATTCTACACTCTATACCCTACACTCTATACCCTACACTCTAATCCCTACACTCTACACTCTATACCCTACACCCTATACCATACACTCTATACCCTACACTCTACACTCTATACCCTACACTCTATACCCTACACTCTACACTCTATACCCTACACTCTATACCATACATTCTATACCCTACACTCTATACCCTACACTCTACACTCTATACCATACACTCTATACCCTAAACTCTATACCCTATACTCTACATTCTATACCCTACAATCTATACCCTACACTCTATACCCTACACTCTATACCCTACACTCTATACCCTACACTCTACACTCTATACCCTACACTCTATACCATACACTCTATACCCTACACTCTATACCCTACATTCTACACTCTATACCCTACACTCTATAACATACACTTTATACCCTACACTCCATACCTTACACTCTATACCCTACATTCTACACCCTACAATCTACACTCTATACCCTACACTCTATAACCTACACTCTATACCCTAAACTCTATACCCTACTCTCTACACTTTATACCCTACACTCTACACTCTATACCCTACACTCTACACTCTATGAAACCAGAACACATGAGCTGCGCGCACAGTGAACAAGCCCGTAGAGACATGTTCACACCACCAAGAGACTTGAAAACACAAAAAAGCACAGTAAAACCAAAAACACACTGTTGCAAAAAAATCACAGTGGACAGCAAGTGCTAGTAAAAAGATGGAAAAAACAGGGTATTTGGTTGATACGTTTTTTGCAAAAAATGTATATTAAGCCGCTCTACCAAACGTCAAGGTATACCCATATCAGAGCAGTCCTAACTAATGTATGTAATCCCTATCTGATGTATTTAAAACCTGGTCATATGTACAATACCTGTATGAGCAGGATTCAGAAAAGGAATGTCCATGTGGACACGCTGGACAGAACGGCTCCTGTGCGCACAGCTCAAAAAAGAGGGGTGAAAACAATTATATGAAACCAGAACACATGAGCTGCGCGCACAGTGAACAAGTGCTAGTAAAAAGATGGAAAAAACAGGTTCTGTCCAGCGTGTCCACATGGACATTCCTTTTCTGAATCCTGCTCATACAGGTATTGTACATATGACCAGGTTTTAAATACATCAGATAGGGATTACATACATTAGTTAGGACTGCTCTGATATGGGTATACCTTGACGTTTGGTAGAGCGGCTTAATATACATTTTTTGCAAAAAACGTATCAACCAAATACCCTGTTTTTTCCATCTTTTTACTAGCACTTGCTGTCCACTGTGATTTTTTTGCAACAGTGTGTTTTTGGTTTTACTGTGCTTTTTTGTGTTTTCAAGTCTCTTGGTGGTGTGAACATGTCTCTACGGGCTTGTTCACTGTGCGCGCAGCTCATGTGTTCTGGTTTCATATAATTGTTTTCTTGTGTCCATAAGACTGGGGAGGCCTCCACCCCTCTTTTTTGAGCTGTGCGCACAGGAGCCGTTCTGTCCAGCGTGTCCACATGGACATTCCTTTTCTGAATCCTGCTCATACAGGTATTGTACATATGACCAGGTTTTAAATACATCAGATAGGGATTACATACATTAGTTAGGACTGCTCTGATATGGGTATACCTTGACGTTTGGTAGAGCGGCTTAATATACATTTTTTGCAAAAAACGTATCAACCAAATACCCTGTTTTTTCCATCTTTTTACTAGCACTTGCTGTCCACTGTGATTTTTTTGCCACAGTGTGTTTTTGGTTTTACTGTGCTTTTTTGTGTTTTCAACTCTACACTCTATACCCTACTCTCTAAACCCTACACTCTATACCCTACACTCTTCACTCTATACCCTACACTCTATACCCCACACTCTACACTGAATACCCTACACTCTACACTCTATACCCTACTCTCTAAACCCTACACTCTATACCCTACACTCTACAATCTATACCCTACACTCTATACCCTACACTCTTTATTATACACTCTATACCCTACTCTCTAAACCCTACACTCTATACCCTACACTCTACAATCTATACCCTACACTCTATACCCTACACTCTTTATTATACACTCTATACACTACATTCTATACTCTACACGCTATAACATACACTCTATACCCTACACTCTATACCTTACACTCTATACCCTACACTCTACACCCTACACTCTGCACTCTATACCCTACACTCTATACCCTACACACTATACCCTACACCCTACGCTCTATACCCTACACTCTATACCCTACACTCTACACTCTATACCCTACACTCTATACCCTACACTCTATACTCTATACCCTACACTCTATAGCATACACTCTACACTCTACACCCTACACTCTATACCCTACACTCTAATCCCTACACTCTACACTCTATACCCTACACTCTACACCCTACACTCTATACCCTACACTCTACACTCTATACCCTACACTCTATACCATACACTCTATACCCTACACTCTATACCCTACACTTTAATCCCTACACTCTACACTCTATACCCTACACTCTACACCCTACACTCTATACCCTACACCCTACACTCTATACCCTACACCCTATACCCTACACTCTATACCCTACACTCTATACCCTACACTCTACACTCTATACCCTACACTCTATACCCTACATTCTATACCCTACACTCCATACCCTACACTCTATACCCTACACTCTATACCCTACACTCTATACCCTACACTCTATACCCTACACTCTACACTCTATACCCTACACTCTACACTCTAAACTGTATACCCTACACTCTACACCCTACACTCTATACCATACACTCTATACCCTACACTCTACACTCTATACCCTACACTTTATACCCTACACTCTAAACCCTACACCCTACGCAATATACCCTACACTCTACACTCTATACCCTACACTCTACACTCTAAACTGTATACCCTACACTCTACACCCTACACTCTATACCATACACTCTATACCCTACACTCTACACTCTATACCCTACACTTTATACCCTACACTCTAAACCCTACACCCTACGCAATATACCCTACACTCTACACTCTATACCCTACACTCTATACCCTACACACTATACCCTACACCCTACGCTCTATACCCTACACTCTATACCCTACACTCTACACTCTATACCCTACACTCTATTCCATACACTCTATACCCTACACTCTATACCCTACACTCTACACTCTATACCCTACACTCTATACCCTACACTCTATACTCTATACCCTACACTCTATAGCATACACTCTACACTCTATACCCTACACTCTATACCCTACACTCTAATCCCTACACTCTACACTCTATACCCTACACTCTACACCCTACACTCTATACCCTACACTCTACACTCTATACCCTACACTCTATACCATACACTCTATACCCTACACTCTACACTCTATTCCCTACACTCTATACCATACACTCTATACCCTACACTCTATACCCTACACTATACACTCTATACCCTACACTCTACACTCTATACCATACACTCTATACCCTA
Organism: Ranitomeya imitator; assembly: GCF_032444005.1. Taxonomy (NCBI): domain Eukaryota; kingdom Metazoa; phylum Chordata; class Amphibia; order Anura; family Dendrobatidae; genus Ranitomeya; species Ranitomeya imitator. Next base: position 88,005,241 of record NC_091289.1, read on the forward strand.
CACTCTATATCCTACACTCTACACTCTATACCCTTCAATCTATACCCTACGCTCTATACCCTACACTCTAACCCTACACTCTATACCCTACATTCTACACTCTATACCCTACACTCTTTATTATACACTCTATACCCTACACTCTATACTCTACACGCTATAACATACACTCTATACCCTACACTCTATACCTTACACTCTATACCCTACACTCTACACCCTACACTCTGCACTCTATACCCTACACTCCATACCCTACACTCTATATCCTACACTCTATACCCTACACTCTACACTCTATTTCCTACACTCTATACCCTACACTCTATACCCTACACTCTACACTCTATACCCTACACTCTATACCCTACACTCTATACCCTACACTCTACACCCTTCACTTTATACCTTACACTCTATACCCTACACTCTAAACCCTATACCCTACACTCTATTCCATACACTCTATACCCTACACACTATACCCTACACTCTACACTCCATACCCTACACTCTACACTTTACACTCTATACCCTACACTCTATACCCTACACTCTATACTCTATACCCTACATTCTATACCGTACATTCTACACTCTATACCCTACACTCTATACCCTACACTCTAATCCCTACACTCTACACTCTATACCCTACACCCTATACCATACACTCTATACCCTACACTCTACACTCTATACCCTACACTCTATACCCTACACTCTACACTCTATACCCTACACTCTATACCATACATTCTATACCCTACACTCTATACCCTACACTCTACACTCTATACCATACACTCTATACCCTAAACTCTATACCCTATACTCTACATTCTATACCCTACAATCTATACCCTACACTCTATACCCTACACTCTATACCCTACACTCTATACCCTACACTCTACACTCTATACCCTACACTCTATACCATACACTCTATACCCTACACTCTATACCCTACATTCTACACTCTATACCCTACACTCTATAACATACACTTTATACCCTACACTCTATACCTTACACTCTATACCCTACATTCTACACCCTACAATCTACACTCTATACCCTACACTCTATAACCTACACTCTATACCCTAAACTCTATACCCTACTCTCTACACTTTATACCCTACACTCTACACTCTATACCCTACACTCTACACTCTATGAAACCAGAACACATGAGCTGCGCGCACAGTGAACAAGCCCGTAGAGACATGTTCACACCACCAAGAGACTTGAAAACACAAAAAAGCACAGTAAAACCAAAAACACACTGTTGCAAAAAAATCACAGTGGACAGCAAGTGCTAGTAAAAAGATGGAAAAAACAGGGTATTTGGTTGATACGTTTTTTGCAAAAAATGTATATTAAGCCGCTCTACCAAACGTCAAGGTATACCCATATCAGAGCAGTCCTAACTAATGTATGTAATCCCTATCTGATGTATTTAAAACCTGGTCATATGTACAATACCTGTATGAGCAGGATTCAGAAAAGGAATGTCCATGTGGACACGCTGGACAGAACGGCTCCTGTGCGCACAGCTCAAAAAAGAGGGGTGAAAACAATTATATGAAACCAGAACACATGAGCTGCGCGCACAGTGAACAAGTGCTAGTAAAAAGATGGAAAAAACAGGTTCTGTCCAGCGTGTCCACATGGACATTCCTTTTCTGAATCCTGCTCATACAGGTATTGTACATATGACCAGGTTTTAAATACATCAGATAGGGATTACATACATTAGTTAGGACTGCTCTGATATGGGTATACCTTGACGTTTGGTAGAGCGGCTTAATATACATTTTTTGCAAAAAACGTATCAACCAAATACCCTGTTTTTTCCATCTTTTTACTAGCACTTGCTGTCCACTGTGATTTTTTTGCAACAGTGTGTTTTTGGTTTTACTGTGCTTTTTTGTGTTTTCAAGTCTCTTGGTGGTGTGAACATGTCTCTACGGGCTTGTTCACTGTGCGCGCAGCTCATGTGTTCTGGTTTCATATAATTGTTTTCTTGTGTCCATAAGACTGGGGAGGCCTCCACCCCTCTTTTTTGAGCTGTGCGCACAGGAGCCGTTCTGTCCAGCGTGTCCACATGGACATTCCTTTTCTGAATCCTGCTCATACAGGTATTGTACATATGACCAGGTTTTAAATACATCAGATAGGGATTACATACATTAGTTAGGACTGCTCTGATATGGGTATACCTTGACGTTTGGTAGAGCGGCTTAATATACATTTTTTGCAAAAAACGTATCAACCAAATACCCTGTTTTTTCCATCTTTTTACTAGCACTTGCTGTCCACTGTGATTTTTTTGCAACAGTGTGTTTTTGGTTTTACTGTGCTTTTTTGTGTTTTCAACTCTACACTCTATACCCTACTCTCTAAACCCTACACTCTATACCCTACACTCTTCACTCTATACCCTACACTCTATACCCCACACTCTACACTGAATACCCTACACTCTACACTCTATACCCTACTCTCTAAACCCTACACTCTATACCCTACACTCTACAATCTATACCCTACACTCTATACCCTACACTCTTTATTATACACTCTATACCCTACACTCTATACTCTACACGCTATAACATACACTCTATACCCTACACTCTATACCTTACACTCTATACCCTACACTCTACACCCTACACTCTGCACTCTATACCCTACACTCCATACCCTACACTCTATATCCTACACTCTATACCCTACACTCTACACTTTATACCCTACACTCTACACTCTATTTCCTACACTCTATACCCTACACTCTATACCCTACACTCTATACCCTACACTCTACACTCTATACCCTACAATCTATACCCTACACTCTATACCCTACACTCTATACCCTGCACTCTATACCCTACACTCTACACTCTATACCCTACACTCTATACCATACACTCTATACCCTACACTCTATACCATGCACTCTACACCATACACTCTATACCATACACTCTATATCCCACACTCTACACTTTATACCCTACACTCTATACCCTACACTCTATACTATACACTCTATACCCTACACTCTATACCCTACACTATACACTCTATACCCTACACTCTACACCATACACTCTATACCCTACACTCTATACTCTACGCTATACACTCTATACCCTACAATCTATACCTTACACTCTATACCCTACACTCTATACCCTACACTCTATACCCTACACTCTACACTCTATAACCTACACGCTATACCATACACTCTATATCCTACACTCTATACCCTACACACTATACCCTACACTCTACACTCTATCCCCTACACTCTATACCATACACTCTATACCCTACACTATATACCCTACACTCTACACTCTAAACTGTATACCATACACTCTATACCCTACACTCTACACCCTACACTCTATACCCTACACTCTATATCCTACACTCTATACTCTATACCCTACACTCTATACCCTACACTCTATACCCTACACCCTACGCTCTATACCCTACACTCTATACCCTACACTCTACACTCTATACCCTACACTCTATTCCATACACTCTATACCCTACACTCTATACCCTACACTCTACACTCTATACCCTACACTCTACACTTTACACTCTATACCCTACACTCTATACCCTACACTCTATACTCTATACCCTATACTCTATACCGTACATTCTACACTCTATACCCTACACTCTATACCCTACACTCTAATCCCTACACTCTACACTCTATACCCTACACTCTATACCCTACACTCTATACCCTACACTCTACACTCTATACCCTACACTCTATACCCTACACTCTATACCCTACACTCTATACCCTACACTCTACACTCTATACCCTACACTCTATACCCTACACTCTATACCCTACTCTCTACACTTTATTCCCTACACTCTATACCCTACACTCTATACCCTGCACTCTATACCCTACACCCTACACTCTACACCCTACACTCTACACTTTACACTCTATACCCTACACTCTATACCCTACACTCTATACCCTACACTCTACACTTTATACCCTACACTCTATACCCTACACTCTATACCCTACACTCTATACCCTACACGCTATACCCTACACTCTATACCCTACACTCTATACCCTACACTCTATACCCTACACTTTACACCCTACACTCTATACCCTACACCCTATACCCTACACTCTATACCCTACACTCTATACCCTACACTCTACACTCTATACCCTACACTCTATACCCTACACTCTATACCCTACACTCCATACCCTACACTCTATACCCTACACTCTATACCCTACACTCTATACCCTACACTCTATACCCTACACTCTACACTCTATACCCTACACTCTACACTCTAAACTGTATACCCTACACTCTACACCCTACACTCTACACCCTACACTCTATACCATACACTCTGTACCCTACACTCTACACTCTATACCCTACACTCTATACCCTACACTCTATACCCTACACCCTACGCAATATACCCTACACTCTACACTCTATACCCTACACTCTATACCCTACACACTATACCCTACACCCTACGCTCTATACCCTACACTCTATACCCTACACTCTATTCCATACACTCTATACCCTACACTCTATACCCTACACTCTACACTCTATACCCTACACTCTATACCCTACACTCTATACTCTATACCCTACACTCTATAGCATACACTCTACACTCTATACCCTACACTCTATACCCTACACTCTATACCCTACACTCTACACTCTATACCCTACACTCTACACTCTAAACTGTATACCCTACACTCTACACCCTACACTCTACACCCTACACTCTATACCATACACTCTATACCCTACACTCTACACTCTATACCCTACACTCTATACCCTACACTCTATACCCTACACCCTACGCAATATACCCTACACTCTACACTCTATACCCTACACTCTATACCCTACACACTATACCCTACACCCTACGCTCTATACCCTACACTCTATACCCTACACTCTATTCCATACACTCTATACCCTACACTCTATACCCTACACTCTACACTCTATACCCTACACTCTATACCCTACACTCTATACTCTATACCCTACACTCTATAGCATACACTCTACACTCTATACCCTACACTCTATACCCTACACTCTAATCCCTACACTCTACACTCTATACCCTACACTCTACACCCTACACTCTATACCCTACACTCTACACTCTATACCCTACACTCTATACCATACACTCTATACCCTACACTCTACACTCTATTCCCTACACTCTATACCATACACTCTATACCCTACACTCTATACCCTACACTATACACTCTATACCCTACACTCTACACTCTATACCATACACTCTTTATTATACACTCTATACCCTACATTCTATACTCTACACGCTATAACATACACTCTATACCCTACACTCTATACCTTACACTCTATACCCTACACTCTACACCCTACACCCTACACTCTATAAACTACACTCTATACCCTACACTCTATACCCTACTCTCTACACTTTATACCCTACACTCTACACTCTATACCATACACTCTATATCCTACACTCTACACTCTATACCCTACACTCTACACTCTATACCCTACACTCTATACCCTACACACTATACCCTACACCCTACGCTCTATACCCTACACTCTATACCCTACACTCTACACTCTATACCCTACACTCTATTCCATACACTCTATACCCTACACTCTATACCCTACACTCTACACTCTATACCCTACACTCTATACCCTACACTCTATACTCTATACCCTACACTCTATAGCATACACTCTACACTCTATACCCTACGCTCTATACCCTACACTCTAATCCCTACACTCTACACTCTATACCCTACACTCTACACCCTACACTCTATACCATACACTCTACACTCTATACCCTACACTCTATACCATACACTCTATACCCTACACTCTATACCCTACACTCTAATCCCTACACTCTACACTCTATACCCTACACTCTACACCCTACACTCTATACCCTACACCCTACACTCTATACCCTACACCCTATACCCTACACTCTATACCCTACACTCTATACCCTACACTCTACACTCTATACCCTACACTCTATACCCTACATTCTATACCCTACACTCCATACCCTACACTCTATACCCTACACTCTATACCCTACACTCTATACCCTACACTCTATACCCTACACTCTACACTCTATACCCTACACTCTACACTCTAAACTGTATACCCTACACTCTACACCCTACACTCTACACCCTACACTCTATACCATACACTCTATACCCTACACTCTACACTCTATACCCTACACTCTATACCCTACACTCTATACCCTACACCCTACGCAATATACCCTACACTCTACACTCTATACCCTACACTCTATACCCTACACACTATACCCTACACCCTACGCTCTATACCCTACACTCTATACCCTACACTCTACACTCTATACCCTACACTCTATTCCATACACTCTATACCCTACACTCTATACCCTACACTCTACACTCTATACCCTACACTCTATACCCTACACTCTATACTCTATACCCTACACTCTATAGCATACACTCTACACTCTATACCCTACACTCTATACCCTACACTCTAATCCCTACACTCTACACTCTATACCCTACACTCTACACCCTACACTCTATACCCTACACTCTACACTCTATACCCTACACTCTATACCATACACTCTATACCCTACACTCTACACTCTATTCCCTACACTCTATACCATACACTCTATACCCTACACTCTATACCCTACACTATACACTCTATACCCTACACTCTACACTCTATACCATACACTCTATACCCTACACTCTATATCCTACACTCTACACTCTATACCCTTCAATCTATACCCTACGCTCTATACCCTACACTCTAACCCTACACTCTATACCCTACACTCTACACTCTATACCCTACACTCTTTATTATACACTCTATACCCTACACTCTATACTCTACACGCTATAACATACACTCTATACCCTACACTCTATACCTTACACTCTATACCCTACACTCTACACCCTACACTCTGCACTCTATACCCTACACTCTATACCCTACACTCTATATCCTACACTCTATACCCTACACTCTACACTTTATACCCTACACTCTACACTCTATTTCCTACACTCTATACCCTACACTCTACACTATATACCCTACTGTCTATACCTTACACTCTATACCCTACAATCTACACTCTATACCCTACACTCTATACCCTACACTCTACACTCTATACCCTGCACTCTATACCATACACTCTATACCCTACACTCTATACCCTACACTCTATACCCTACACTCTACACCCTTCACTTTATACCTTACACTCTATACCCTACACTCTAAACCCTATACCCTACACTCTATTCCATACACTCTATACCCTACACACTATACCCTACACTCTACACTCCATACCCTACACTCTACACTTTACACTCTATACCCTACACTCTATACCCTACACTCTATACTCTATACCCTACATTCTATACCGTACATTCTACACTCTATACCCTACACTCTATACCCTACACTCTAATCCCTACACTCTACACTCTATACCCTACACCCTATACCATACACTCTATACCCTACACTCTACACTCTATACCCTACACTCTATACCCTACACTCTACACTCTATACCCTACACTCTATACCATACATTCTATACCCTACACTCTATACCCTACACTCTACACTCTATACCATACACGCTATACCCTAAACTCTATACCCTATACTCTACATTCTATACCCTACAATCTATACCCTACACTCTATACCCTACACTCTATACCCTACACTCTATACCCTACACTCTACACTCTATACCCTACACTCTATACCATACACTCTATACCCTACACTCTATACCCTACATTCTACACTCTATACCCTACACTCTATAACATACACTTTATACCCTACACTCTATACCTTACACTCTATACCCTACACTCTACACCCTACAATCTACACTCTATACCCTACACTCTATAACCTACACTCTATACCCTAAACTCTATACCCTACTCTCTACACTTTATACCCTACACTCTACACTCTATACCCTACACTCTACACTCTATACCCTACTCTCTAAACCCTACACTCTATACCCTACACTCTTCACTCTATACCCTACACTCTATACCCCACACTCTACACTGAATACCCTACACTCTACACTCTATACCCTACTCTCTAAACCCTACACTCTATACCCTACACTCTACAATCTATACCCTACACTCTATACCCTACACTCTACACTCTATACTCTACACTCTATACCCTACACTCTATACCCTACACTCTATACCCTACACTCTACACTCCATACCCTACACTCTACACTCTATACCCTACTCTCTAAACCCTACACTCTATACCCTACACTCTACACTCTATACCCTACACTCTATACCCTACACTCTACACTCTATACCCTACACTCTATACCCTACACTCTATACCCTACACTCTATACCCTACACTCTACACCCTACACTTTATACCTTACACTCTATACCCTACACTCTATACCCTACACTCTATACCATACACTCTATACCATACACTCTATACCCTACACTCTATACCCTACACTCTACACTCTACACCATACACTCTATACCCTACCCTCTGTACTTTACACTCTATACCCTACACTCTACACATTATACCCTACACTCTATTCCCTACACTCTACACTCTATACCATACACTCTATACCCTACACTCTATACCCTACAATCTACACTCTATACCCTACAATCTATACCCTATGCTCTATACCCTACACTCTATACCTTACACTCTACACTCTTTACCCTACACTCTATACCATACACTCTATAACCTACACTCTATACCCTACACTCTATACCCTACACTCTATACCCTACACCCTACGCTCTATACCTCACACTCTATACCCTACACTCTAAACTCTATACCCTACAGTCTATTCCATACACTCTATACCCTACACTCTATACCCTACACTCTACACTCTATACCCTACAATCTATACCCTATGCTCTATACCCTACACTCTATACCCTACACTCTACACTCTTTACCCTACACTCTATACCATACACTCTATAACCTACACTCTATACCCTACACTCTATACCCTACACTCTATACCCTACACCCTACGCTCTATACCTCACACTCTATACCCTACACTCTAAACTCTATACCCTACAGTCTATTCCATACACTCTATACCCTACATTCTATACCCTACACTCTACACTCTATACCCTACACTCTACACTATACACTTTATACCCTACACTCTATACCCTGCACTCTATACTCTATACCCTACACTCTATACCGTACATTCTACACTCTATACCCTACACTCTATACCCTACACTCTATACCCTACACTCTATACCCTACACTCTACACTCTATACCCTACACTCTATACCCTACACTCTATACCCTACACTCTACACCCTACGCTTTATACCTTACACTCTATACCCTACACTCTATACCCTACACTCTATACCATACACTCTATACCCTACACTCTATACCCTACACTCTATACCCTACACTCTACACTTTATACCCTACACTCTACACTCTATACCCTACACTCTATACCCTACACTCTACACTATATACCCTACACTCTATTCCATACACTCTATACCCTACACTCTATACCCTACAGTCTACACTTTATACCCTACACTCTACACTCTATACCCTACACTCTATACCCTACACTCTATACCCTACACTCTACACTATATACCCTACACTCTATTCCATACACTCTATACCCTACACTCTATACCCTACACTCTACACTTTATACCCTACACTCTACACTCTATACCCTACACTCTATACCCTACACTCTACACTATATACCCTACACTCTATTCCATACACTCTATACCCTACACTCTATACTCTACACTCTATACCCTACACTCTACACCCTACACTCTACACCCTACACTCTATACCCTACACCCTATACCCTACACTCTATACCCTACACTCTACACCCTTCACTCTATACCCTACACTCTATACCCTACACTCTATACCATACACTCTATACCCTACACTCTATACCCTACACTATACACTCTATACCCTACACTCTACACTCTATACCATACACTCTATACCCTAAACTCTATACGCTATACTCTACACTCTATACCCTACAATCTATACCCTACACTCTATACCCTACACTCTACACCCGACACTCTATACCCTACACTCTATACCCTACACTCTATACCATACACTCTATACCCTACACTCTATACCCTACACTCTATACCCTACACTCTACACTCTATACCCTACACTCTATAACATACACTTTATACCCTACACTCTATACCTTACACTCTATACCCTACACTCTACACCCTACACTCTACACTCTATACCCTACACTCTATAACCTACACTCTATACCCTACACTCTATACCCTACTCTCTACACTTTATACCCTACACTCTACACTCTATACCATACACTCTATACCCTACACTCTACACTCTATACCCTACACTCTACACTCTATACCCTACTCTCTAAACCCTACACTCTATACCCTACACTCTTCACTCTATACCCTACACTCTATACCCCACACTCTACACTCTATACCCTACACTCTACACTCTATACCCTACTCTCTAAACCCTACACTCTATACCCTACACTCTATACCCTACTCTCTATACCCTACACTCTACACTTTATACCCTACACTCTATCCCCTACACTCTATACCCTACACTCTACACACTACGCTTTATACCTTACACTCTATACCCTACACTCTATACCCTACACTCTATACCATACACTCTATACCCTACACTCTATACCCTACAATCCATACCATACACTCTATACCATACACTCTATCCCCTACACTCTATACCATACACTCTACACTCTATACCCTACACTCTATACCCTACACTCTACACCCTACACTATATACCCTACACTCTACACTCTATTCCCTACACTCTCTACCCTACACTCTATACCATACACTCTATACCATACACTCTGTCCCCTACACTCTATACCATACACGTTACACTCTATACCCTACTTTCTATACCCTACACTCTACACTCTATACCCTACACTCTATACCCTACACTCTAGACTCTATACCCTACACTCTACACTCTATACCCTACACTCTACACCCTACACTCTATACCATACACTCTATACCCTACACTCTACACTCTTTACCCTACACTCTATAACCTACACTCTATACCCTACACTCTATACCCTACTCTCTACACTTTATACCCTACACTCTACACTCTATACCCTACACTCTACACTCTATACCCTACACTCTACACTCTATACCCTACTCTCTAAACCCTACACTCTATACCCTACACTCTTCACTCTATACCCTACACTCTATACCCCACACTCTACACTCTATACCCTACACTCTACACTCTATACCCTACTGTCTAAACCCTACACTCTATACCCTACACTCTATACCCTACTCTCTATACCCTACACTCTACACTTTATACCCTACACTCTATCCCCTACACTCTATACCCTACACTCTACACCCTACGCTTTATACCTTACACTCTATACCCTACACTCTATACCCTACACTCTATACCCTACACTCTATACCATACACTCTATACCCTACACTCTATACCCTACACTCTACACTTTATACCCTACACTCTACACTCTATACCCTACACTCTATACCCTACACTCTACACTATATACCCTACACTCTATTCCATACACTCTATACCCTACACTCTATACCCTACACTCTATACCCTACACTCTATACCCTACACTCTACACCCTACACTCTATACCCTACACCCTATACCCTACACTCTATACCCTACACTCTACACCCTACACTCTATACCCTACACTCTAGACCTCACACTCTATACCCTACACTCTATACCCTACACTCTACACTCTATACCCTACACTCTATACCCTACACTCTATACCCTACAATCTATACCATACACTCTATACCATACACTCTACACTCTATACCCTACACTCTATACCCTACACTCTACACCCTACACTATATACCCTACACTCTACACTCTATTCCCTACACTCTCTACCCTACACTCTATACCATACACTCTATACCATACACTCTGTCCCCTACACTCTATACCATACACGTTACACTCTATACCCTACTTTCTATACCCTACACTCTACACTCTATACCCTACACTCTATACCCTACACTCTAGACTATTTACCCTACACTCTACACTCTATACCCTACACTCTACACCCTACACTCTATACCATACACTCTATACCCTACACTCTACACTCTATACCTTACACTCTATACCCTACACTCTATACCCTACACCCTACGCTCTATACCCTACACTCTATACCCTACACTCTACACTCTATACCCTACACTCTATTCCATACACTCTAAACCCTACACTCTATACCCTACACTTTACACTCTATACCCTACACTCTACACTTTATACTCTATACCCTACACTCTATACTCTATACCCTACACTCTATACCGTACATTCTACACTCTATACCCTACACTCTATACCCTACACTCTAATCCCTACACTCTACACTCTATACTCTACACTCCATACCCTACACTCTATACCCTACACTCTACACCCTACACTCTATACCCTACACTCTATACCCTACACTCTATACCCTACACTCTATACCCTACACTCTATACCATACACTCTACACTCTATTCCCTACACTCTATACCATACACTCTATACCCTACACTCTATACCCTACACTCTACACTCTATACCCTACAATCTATACCCTACACTCTATACCCTACACTCTATACCCTGCACTCTATACCCTACACTCTACACTCTATACCCTACACTCTATACCATACACTCTATACCCTACACTCTATATCCCACACTCTACACTTTATACCATACACTCTATACCCTACACTCTATACTATACACTCTATACCCTACACTCTATACCCTACACTATACACTCTATACCCTACACTCTATACCATACACTCTATACCCTACACTCTATACCCTACACTCTATACCCTACACTCTACACTCTATACCCTACACTCTATAACATACACTTTATACCCTACACTCTATACCTTACACTCTATACCCTACACTCTACACCCTACACTCTACACTCTATAACCTACACTCTATACCCTACACTCTATACCCTACTCTCTACACTTTATACCCTACACTCTACACTTTTTACCATACACTCTATACCCTACACTCTACACTCTATACCCTACACTCTACACTCTATACCCTACTCTCTAAACCCTACACTCTATACCCTACACTCTTCACTCTATACCCTACACTCTATACCCCACACTCTACACTTTATACCCTACACTCTACACTCTATACCCTACACTCTATACCCTACACTCTACACTATATACCCTACACTCTATTCCATACACTCTATACCCTACACTCTATACCCTACACTCTACACTTTATACCCTACACTCTACACTCTATACCCTACACTCTATACCCTACACTCTACACTATATACCCTACACTCTATTCCATACACTCTATACCCTACACTCTATACCCTACACTCTATACCCTACACCCTATACCCTACACTCTATACCCTACACTCTACACCCTTCACTCTATACCCTACACTCTATACCCTACACTCTATACCCTAAACTCTATACGCTATACTCTACACTCTATACCCTACAATCTATACCCTACACTCTATACCCTACACTCTACACCCTACACTCTATACCCTACACTCTATATCCTACACTCTATACCCTACACTCTACACCCTACACTCTACACTCTATAACCTACACTCTATACCCTACACTCTATACCCTACTCTCTACACTTTATACCCTACACTCTACACTCTTTACCATACACTCTATACCCTACACTCTACACTCTATACCCTACACTCTACACTCTATACCCTACTCTCTAAACCCTACACTCTATACCCTACACTCTTCACTCTATACCCTACACTCTATACCCCACACTCTACACTTTATACCCTACACTCTACACTCTATACCCTACACTCTATACCCTACACTCTACACTATATACCCTACACTCTATTCCATACACTCTATACCCTACACTCTATACCCTACACTCTACACTTTATACCCTACACTCTACACTCTATACCCTACACTCTATACCCTACACTCTACACTATATACCCTACACTCTATTCCATACACTCTATACCCTACACTCTATACCCTACACTCTATACCCTACACCCTATACCCTACACTCTATACCCTACACTCTACACCCTTCACTCTATACCCTACACTCTATACCCTACACTCTATACCCTAAACTCTATACGCTATACTCTACACTCTATACCCTACAATCTATACCCTACACTCTATACCCTACACTCTACACCCTACACTCTATACCCTACACTCTACACTCTATACCCTACACTCTATACCATACACTCTATACCCTACACTCTATACCCTACACTCTATACCCTACACTCTACACTCTATACCCTACACTCTATAACATACACTTTATACCCTACACTCTATACCTTACACTCTATACCCTACACTCTACACCCTACACTCTACACTCTATACCCTACACTCTATAACCTACACTCTATACCATACACTCTATACCCTACACTCTACACTCTATACCCTACACTCTACACTCTATACCCTACTCTCTAAACCCTACACTCTATACCCTACACTCTTCACTCTATACCCTACACTCTATACCCCACACTCTACACTCTATACCCTACACTCTACACTCTATACCCTACTCTCTAAACCCTACACTCTATACCCTACACTCTATACCCTACTCTCTATACCCTACACTCTACACTTTATACCCTACACTCTATCCCCTACACTCTATACCCTACACTCTAAACACTACGCTTTATAGCTTACACTCTATACCCTACACTCTATACCCTACACTCTATACCCTACACTCTATACCATACACTCTATACCCTACACTCTATACCCTACACTCTACACTTTATACCCTACACTCTACACTCTATACCCTACACTCTATACCCTACACTCTACACTATATACCCTACACTCTATTCCATACACTCTATACCCTACACTCTATACCCTACACTCTATACCCTACACTCTACACCCTACACTCTATACCCTACACCCTATACCCTACACTCTATACCCTACACTCCACACCCTACACTCTATACCCTACAATCTAGACCTCACACTCTATACCCTACACTCTATACCCTACACTCTACACTCTATACCCTACACTCTATACCCTACACTCTATACCCTACAATCTATACCATACACTCTATACCATACACTCTATCCCCTACACTCTATACCCTACACTCTATACCCTACACTCTACACCCTACACTATATACCCTACACTCTACACTCTATTCCTTACACTCTCTACCCTACACTCTATACCATACACTCTATACCATACACTCTGTCCCCTACACTCTATACCATACACGTTACACTCTATACCCTACTTTCTATACCCTACACTCTACACTCTATACCCTACACTCTATACCCTACACTCTAGACTCTATACCCTACACTCTACACTCTATACCCTACACTCTACACCCTACACTCTATACCATACACTCTATACCCTACACTCTACACTCTATACCCTACACTCTATAACCTACACTCTATACCCTACACTCTATACCCTACTCTCTACACTTTATACCCTACACTCTACACTCTATACCCTACACTCTACACTCTATACCCTACACCCTACACTCTATACCCTACACTCTATACCCTACACTCTAGACTCTATACCCTACACTCTACACTCTATACCCTACACTCTACACCCTACACTCTATACCATACACTCTATACCCTACACTCTACACTCTATACCCTACACTCTTTAACCTACACTCTATCCCCTACACTCTATACCCTACACTCTAAACACTACGCTTTATAGCTTACACTCTATACCCTACACTCTATACCCTACACTCTATACCCTACACTCTATACCATACACTCTATACCCTACACTCTATACCCTACACTCTACACTTTATACCCTACACTCTACACTCTATACCCTACACTCTATACCCTACACTCTACACTATATACCCTACACTCTATTCCATACACTCTATACCCTACACTCTATACCCTACACTCTATACCCTACACTCTACACCCTACACTCTATACCCTACACCCTATACCCTACACTCTATACCCTACACTCCACACCCTACACTCTATACCCTACAATCTAGACCTCACACTCTATACCCTACACTCTATACCCTACACTCTACACTCTATACCCTACACTCTATACCCTACACTCTATACCCTACAATCTATACCATACACTCTATACCATACACTCTATCCCCTACACTCTATACCCTACACTCTATACCCTACACTCTACACCCTACACTATATACCCTACACTCTACACTCTATTCCTTACACTCTCTACCCTACACTCTATACCATACACTCTATACCATACACTCTGTCCCCTACACTCTATACCATACACGTTACACTCTATACCCTACTTTCTATACCCTACACTCTACACTCTATACCCTACACTCTATACCCTACACTCTAGACTCTATACCCTACACTCTACACTCTATACCCTACACTCTACACCCTACACTCTATACCATACACTCTATACCCTACACTCTACACTCTATACCCTACACTCTATAACCTACACTCTATACCCTACACTCTATACCCTACTCTCTACACTTTATACCCTACACTCTACACTCTATACCCTACACTCTACACTCTATACCCTACACCCTACACTCTATACCCTACTCTCTAAACCCTACACTCTATACCCTACACTCTTCACTCTATACCCTACACTCTATACCCCACACTCTACACTCTATACCCTACACTCTACACTCTATACCCTACTCTCTAAACCCTACACTCTATACCCTACACTCTATACCCTAATCTCTATACCCTACACTCTACACTTTATACCCTACACTCTATCCCCTACACTCTATACCCTACACTCTACACCCTACGCTTTATACCTTACACTTTATACCCTACACTCTATACCCTACACTCTATACCCTACACTCTATACCATACACTCTATACCCTACACTCTATACCCTACTCTCTACACTTTATACCCTACACTCTACACTCTATACCCTACACTCTATACCCTACACTCTACACTATATACCCTACACTCTATTCCATACACTCTATACCCTACACTCTATACCCTACACTCTATACCCTACACTCTATACCCTACACTCTACACCCTACACTCTATACCCTACACCCTATACCCTACACTCTATACCCTACACTCTACACCCTACACTCTATACCCTACACTCTAGACCTCACACTCTATACCCTACACTCTATACCCTACACTCTACACTCTATACCCTACACTCTATACCCTACAATCTATACCATACACTCTATACCATACACTCTATCCCCTACACTCTATACCATACACTCTACACTCTATACCCTACACTCTATACCCTACACTCTACACCCTACACTATATACCCTACACTCTACACTCTATTCCCTACACTCTCTACCCTACACTCTATACCATACACTCTATACCATACACTCTGTCCCCTACACTCTATACCATACACGTTACACTCTATACCCTACTTCTATACCCTACACTCTACACTCTATACCTTACTCTCTATACCCTACACTCTAGACTCTATACCCTACACTCTACACTCTATACCCTACACTCTACACCCTACACTCTATACCATACACTCTATACCCTACACTCTACACTCTATACCTTACACTCTATACCCTACACTCTATACCCTACACCCTACGCTCTATACCCTACACTCTATACCCTACACTCTACACTCTATACCCTACACTCTATTCCATACACTCTAAACCCTACACTCTATACCCTACACTTTACACTCTATACCCTACACTCTACACTTTATACTCTATACCCTACACTCTATACCCTACACTCTATACCGTACATTCTACACTCTATACCCTACACTCTATACCCTACACTCTAATCCCTACACTCTACACTCTATACTCTACACTCTATACCCTACACTCTATACCCTACACTCTACACCCTACACTCTATACCCTACACTCTATACCCTACACTCTATACCCTACACTCTACACTCTATACCCTACACTCTATACCATACACTCTACACTCTATTCCCTACACTCTATACCATACACTCTATACCCTACACTCTATACCCTACACTCTACACTCTATACCCTACAATCTATACCCTACACTCTATACCCTACACTCTATACCCTGCACTCTATACCCTACACTCTACATTCTATACCCTACACTCTATACCATACACTCTATACCCTACACTCTATACCATGCACTCTACACCATACACTCTATACCATACACTCTATATCCCACACTCTACACTTTATACCCTACACTCTATACCCTACACTCTATACTATACACTCTATACCCTACACTCTATACCCTACACTATACACTCTATACCCTACACTCTACACCATACACTCTATACCCTACACTCTATACTCTACGCTATACACTCTATACCCTACAATCTATACCTTACACTCTATACCCTACACTCTATACCCTACACTCTATACCCTACACTCTACACTCTATAACCTACACTCTATACCATACACTCTATATCCTACACTCTATACCCTACACACTATACCCTACACTCTACACTCTATCCCCTACACTCTATACCATACACTCTATACCCTACACTCTATACCCTACACTCTACACTCTAAACTGTATACCATACACTCTATACCCTACACTCTACACCCTACACTCTATACCCTACACTCTATAACCTACACTCTACACTCTATACCCTACACTCTATACCCTACACTCTGTACCCTACACTCTACACTCTATACCCTACACTCTATTCCATACACTCTATACCCTACACTCTATACCCTACACTCTACACTCTATACCCTACACTCTACACTTTACACTGTATACCCTACACTCTATACCCTACACTCTATACTCTATACCCTACACTCTATACCGTACATTCTACACTCTATACCCTACACTCTATACCCTACACTCTAATCCCTACACTCTACACTCTATACCCTACACTCTATACCCTACACTCTATACCCTACACTCTACACTCTATACCCTACACTCTATACCCTACACTCTATACCCTACACTCTATACCCTACACTCTACACTCTATACCCTACACTCTATACCATACACTCTATACCCTACACTCTACACTCTATTCCCTACACTCTATACCATACACTCTATACCCTACACTCTATACCCTACACTATACACTCTATACCCTACACTCTACACTCTATAACATACACTCTATACCTTACACTCTATACCCTACACTCTACACTCTATACCCTACAATCTATACCCTACACTATATACCCTACACTCTATACACTACACTCTACACATTATACCCTGCACTCTATACCCTACCCTCTACACTCTATACCCTACACTCTATACCATACACTCTATACCCTACACTCTATACCCTACACTCTATACCCTACACTCTACACTCTACACCATACACTCTATACCCTACCCTCTATACCCTACACTCTATACCCTACACTCTGTCCCCTACACTCTACACCCTTCACTTTATACCTTACACTCTATACCCTACACTCTATACCCTACACTCTACACTCTATACATCACACTCTATACCCTACACTCTAAACTCTATACCCTACACTCTATTCCATACACTCTATACCCTACACTCTATACCCTACACTCTACACTCTATACCCTACACTCTACACTTTACACTCTATACCCTACACTCTATACCCTACACTCTATTCTCTATACCCTACACTCTATACCGTACATTCTACACTCTATACCCCACACTCTACACCCTACACTCTAATCCCTACACTCTACACTCTACACCCTACACTCTATACCCTACACTCTATACCCTACACTCTACACTCTATACCCTACACTCTATACCCTACACTCTATACACTACACTCTACACATTATACCCTACACTCTACACCTTACCCTCTACACTCTATACCCTACACTCTATACCATACACTCTATACCCTACACTCTATACCCTACATTCTACACTCTATACCCTACACTCTATACCCTACACTCTATACCCTACTCTCTACACTTTATACCCTACACTCTATACCTTACACTCTATACCCTACACTCTATACCCTACACCCTACACTCTACACCCTACACTCTACACTTTACACTCTATACCCCACATTCTATACCCTACACTCTATACCCTACACTCTACACTTTATACCCTACACTCTATACCCTACACTCTATACCCTACACTCTATACCCTACACGCTATACCCTACACTCTATACCCTACACTCTATACCCTACACTCTATACCCTACACTCTACACCCTACACTCTATACCCTACACCCTATACCCTACACTCTATACCCTACACTCTACACCCTACACTCTATACCCTACACTCTATACCCTACACTCTATACCCTACACTCTACACTCTATACCCTACACTCTATACCCTACACTCTATACCCTACACTCCATACCCTACACTCTATACCCTACACTCTATACCCTACACTCTATACCCTACACTCTACACTCTGTACCCTACACTCTACACTCTAAACTGTATACCCTACACTCTACACCCTACACTCTACTCCCTACACTCTATACCATACACTCTATACCCTACACTCTACACTCTATACCCTACACTCTATACCCTACACTCTATACCCTACACAATACGCTCTATACCCTACACTCTACACTCTATACCCTACACTCTATACCCTACACACTATACCCTACACCCTACGCTCTCTACCCTACACTCTATACCCTACACTCTACACTCTATACCCTACACTCTATTCCATACACTCTATACCCTACACTCTACACTCTATACCCTACACTCTATACCCTACACTCTATACTCTATACCCTACACTCTATAGCATACACTCTACACTCTATACCCTACACTCTATACCCTACACTCTAATCCCTACACTCTACACTCTATACACTACACTCTACACCCTACACTCTATACCCTACACTCTACACTCTATACCCTACACTCTACACTCTATACCATACACTCTATACCCTACACTCTACACTCTATTCCCTACACTCTATACCATACACTCTATACCCTACACTCTATACCCTACACTATACACTCTATACCCTACACTCTACACTCTATACCATACACTCTATACCCTACACTCTATATCCTACACTCTACACTCTATACCCTTCAAACTATACCCTACGCTCTATACCCTACACTCTAACCCTACACTCTATATCCTACACTCTACACTCTATACCCTACACTCTTTATTATACACTCTATACCCTACACTCTATACTCTACACGCTATAACATACACTCTATACCCTACACTCTATACCTTACACTCTATACCCTACACTCTACACCCTACACTCTGCACTCAATACCCTAAACTCTATACCCTACACTCTATATCCTACACTCTATACCCTACACTCTACACTTTATACCCTACACTCTACACTCTATACCCTACACTCTATACCCTACACTCTACACTCTATACCCTACACTCTATACCATACACTCTATACCCTACACTCTATACCCTACACTCTATACCCTACACTCTACACCCTTCACTTTATACCTTACACTCTATACCCTACACTCTATACCCTACACCCTACGCTCTATACCTCACACTCTATAGCCTACACTCTAAACTCTATACCCTACACTCTATTCCATACACTCTATACCCTAAACACTATACCCTACACTCTACCCTCTATACCCTACACTCAACACTTTACACTCTATACCCTACACTCTATACCCTACACTCTATACTCTATACCCTACACTCTATACCGTACATTCTACACTCTATACCCTACACTCTATACCCTACACTCTAATCCCTACACTCTACACTCTATACCCTACATTCGATACCCTACACTCTATACCCTACACTCTACACTCTATACCCTACACTCTATACCCTACACTCTACACTCTATACCCTACACTCTATACCATACATTCTATACCTTACACAATATACCCTACACTCTACACTCTATACCATACACTGTATACCCTAAACTCTATACCCTATACTCTACATTCTATACCCTACAATCTATACCCTACACTCTATACCCTACACTCTATACCCTACACTCTATACCCTACACTCTACACTCTATACCCTACACTCTATACCATACACTCTATACCCTACATTCTACACTCTATACCCTACACTCTATAACATACACTTTATACCCTACACTCTATACCTTACACTCTATACCCTACACTCTACACCCTACAATCTACACTCTATACCCTACACTCTATAACCTACACTCTATACCCTAAACTCTATACCCTACTCTCTACACTTTATACCCTACACAATACACTCTATACCCTACACTCTACACTCTATACCCTACACTCTATACCATACATTCTATACCCTACACTCTATACCCTACACTCTATACCATACACTCTATACCCTACACTCTATACCATACATTCTATACCCTACACTCTATACCCTACACTCTATACCATACACTCTATACCCTACACTCTATACCCTACACTCTATACCCTACACTCTACACTCTACACTCTATACCCTACACTCTATACCCTACACTCTACACTCTATACCCTACACTCTATACCATACATTCTATACCCTACACTCTATACCCTACACTCTATACCATACACTCTATACCCTACACTCTATACCATACATTCTATACCCTACACTCTATACCCTACACTCTATACCATACACTCTATACCCTACACTCTATACCCTACACTCTATACCCTACACTCTACACTCTACACTATACACTCTATACCCTACCCTCTATACTTTACACTCTATACCCTACACTCTACACATTATACCCTACACTCTATTCCCTACACTCTACACTTTATACCATACACTCTATACCCTACACTCTATACCCTACACTCTACACTCTATACCCTACAATCTATACCCTATGCTCTATACCCTACACTCTACACTCTATACCCTACACTCTACACTCTATACCCCACACTCTATACCCTACACTCTACACTCTATACCCTACACTCTATACCATACACTCTATAACCTACACTCTATACCCTACACTCTATACCCTACACTCTATACCCTACACCCTTCACTTTATACCTTACACTCTATACCCTACACTCTATACCCTACACCCTACGCTCTATACCTCACACTCTATACCCTACACTCTAAACTCTATACCCTACAGTCTATTCCATACACTCTATACCCTACACTCTATACCCTACACTCTACACTCTATACCCTACACTTTACACTTTACACTCTATACCCTACACTCTATACTCTGCACTCTATACTCTATACCCTACACTCTATACCGTACATTCTACACTCTATACCCTACACTCTATACCCTACACTCTAATCCCTACATTCTGCACTCTATACCCTACACTCTATACCCTACACTCTATACCCTACACTCTACACTCTATACCCTACACTGTATACCCTACACTCTATACCCTACACTCTACACTCTATACCCTACACTCTATACCATACATTCTATACCCTACACTCTACACTCTATTCCCTACACTCTATACCATACACTCTATACCCTACACTCTATACCCTACACTATACACTCTATACCCTACACTCTACACTCTATACCATACACTCTATACCCTAAACTCTATACGCTATACTCTACACTCTATACCCTACAATCTATACCCTACACTCTATACCCTACACTCTACACCCTACACTCTATACCCTACACTCTACACTCTATACCCTACACTCTATACCCTACACTCTATACCCTACACTCTATACCCTACACTCTACACTCTATACCCTACACTCTATAACATACACTTTATACCCTACACTCTATACCTTACACTCTATACCCTACACTCTACACCCTACACTCTACACTCTATACCCTACACTCTATAACCTACACTCTATACCCTACACTCTATACCCTACTCTCTACACTTTATACCCTACACTCTACACTCTATACCATACACTCTATAACCTACACTCTACACTCTATACCCTACACTCTACACTCTATACCCTACTCTCTAAACCCTACACTCTATACCCTACACTCTTCACTCTATACCCTACACTCTATACCCCACACTCTACACTCTATACCCTACACTCTACACTCTATACCCTACACTCTACACTCTATACCCTACTCTCTAAACCCTACACTCTATACCCTACACTCTATACCCTACACTCTGTACCCTACACTCTACACTCTATACCCTACACTCTATACCCTACACTCTACACCCTACGCTTTATACCTTACACTCTATACCCTACACTCTATACCCTACACTCTATACCATACACTCTATACCCTACATCGATATTTGCAGATGATACAAAACTATGTAAAGCAGTTAATACAAGAGAAGATAGTATTCTGCTACAGATGGATCTGGATAAGTTGGAAACTTGGGCTGAAAGTTGGTAGATGAGGTTTAACAATGATAAATGTAAGGTTATACACATGGGAAGAGGGAATCAATATCACCATTACACACTGAACGGGAAACCACTGGGTAAATCTGACAGGGAGAAGGACTTGGGGATCCTAGTTAATGATAAACTTACCTGGAGCAGCCAGTGCCAGGCAGCAGCTGCCAAGGCAAACAGGATCATGGGGTGCATTAAAAGAGGTCTGGATACACATGATGAGAGCATTATACTGCCTCTGTACAAATCCCTAGTTAGACCGCACATGGAGTACTGTGTCCAGTTTTGGGCACCGGTGCTCAGGAAGGATATAATGGAACTAGAGAGAGTACAAAGGAGGGCAACAAAATTAATAAAGGGGATGGGAGAACTACAATACCCAGATAGATTAGCGAAATTAGGATTATTTAGTCTAGAAAAAAGACGACTGAGGGGCGATCTAATAACCATGTATAAGTATTTAAGGGGACAATACAAATATCTCGCTGAGGATCTGTTTATACCAAGGAAGGTGACGGGCACAAGGGGGCATTCTTTGCGTCTGGAGGAGAGAAGGTTTTTCCACCAACATAGAAGAGGATTCTTTACTGTTAGGGCAGTGAGAATCTGGAATTGCTTGCCTGAGGAGGTGGTGATGGCGAACTCAGTCGAGGGGTTCAAGAGAGGCCTGGATGTCTTCCTGTAGCAGAACAATATTGTATCATACAATTATTAGGTTCTGTAGAAGGACGTAGATCTGGGTATTTATTATGATGGAATATAGGCTGAACTGGATGGACAAATGTCTTTTTTCGGCCTTACTAACTATGTTACTATGTTACTATGTTACACTCTATACCCTACACTCTATACCCTACACTCTACACTTTATACCCTACACTCTACACTCTATACCCTACACTCTATACCCTACACTCTACACTATATACCCTACACTCTATTCCATACACTCTATACCCTACACTCTATATCCTACACTCTATACCCTACACTCTATACCCTACACTCTACACCCTACACTCTATACCATACACCCTATACCCTACACTCTATACCCTACACTCTACACCCTTCACTCTATACCCTACACTCTATACCCTACACTCTATACCATACACTCTATACCCTACACTCTATACCATACACTATACACTCTATACCCTACACTCTACACTCTATACCATACACTCTATACCCTAAACTCTATACGCTATACTCTACACTCTATACCCTACAATCTATACCCTACACTCTATACCCTACACTCTACACTCTATACCCTACACTCTACACTCTATACCCTACACTCTATACCATACACTCTATACCCTACACTCTATACCCTACACTCTATACCCTACACTCTACACTCTATACCCTACACTCTATAACATACACTTTATACCCTACACTCTATACCTTACACTCTATACCCTACACTCTACACCCTACACTCTACACTCTATACCCTACACTCTATAACCTACACTCTATACCCTACACTCTATACCCTACTCTCTACACTTTATACCCTACACTCTACACTCTATACCATACACTCTATACCCTACACTCTATACTCTACACTCTACACTCTATACCCTACTCTCTAAACCCTACACTCTATACCCTACACTCTTCACTCTATACCCTACACTCTATACCCCACACTCTACACTCTATACCCTACACTCTACACTCTATACCCTACTCTCTAAACCCTACACTCTATACCCTACACTCTATACCCTACACTCTATACCCTACACTCTACACTTTATACCCTACACTCTATACCCTACACTCTACACCCTACACTCTACACCCTACGCTTTATACCTTACACTCTATACCCTACACTCTATACCCTACACTCTATACCATACACTCTATACCCTACACTCTATACCCTACACTCTATACCCTACACTCTACACTTTATACCCTACACTCTACACTCTATACCCTACACTCTATACCCTACACTCTACACTATACACCCTACACTCTATTCCATACACTCTATACCCTACACTCTATACCCTACACTCTATACCCTACACTCTATACCCTACACTCTACACCCTACACTCTACACCCTACACCCTATACCCTACACTCTATACCCTACACTCTACACCCTACACTCTATACCCTACACTCTATACCCTACACTCTATACCCTACACTCTATACCCTACACTCTACACTCTATACCCTACACTCTATACCCTACACTCTATACCCTACAATCTATACCATACACTCTATACCCTACACTCTATACCCTACACTCTACACTTTATACCCTACACTCTACACTCTATACCCTACACTCTATACCCTACACTCTACACTATATACCCTACACTCTATTCCATACACTCTATACCCTACACTCTATATCCTACACTCTATACCCTACACTCTATACCCTACACTCTACACCCTACACTCTATACCATACACCCTATACCCTACACTCTATACCCTACACTCTACACCCTTCACTCTATACCCTACACTCTATACCCTACACTCTATACCATACACTCTATACCCTACACTCTATACCATACACTATACACTCTATACCCTACACTCTACACTCTATACCATACACTCTATACCCTAAACTCTATACGCTATACTCTACACTCTTTACCCTACAATCTATACCCTACACTCTATACCCTACACTCTACACTCTATACCCTACACTCTACACTCTATACCCTACACTCTATACCATACACTCTATACCCTACACTCTATACCCTACACTCTATACCCTACACTCTACACTCTATACCCTACACTCTATAACATACACTTTATACCCTACACTCTATACCTTACACTCTATACCCTACACTCTACACCCTACACTCTACACTCTATACCCTACACTCTATAACCTACACTCTATACCCTACACTCTATACCCTACTCTCTACACTTTATACCCTACACTCTACACTCTATACCATACACTCTATACCCTACACTCTATACTCTACACTCTACACTCTATACCCTACTCTCTAAACCCTACACTCTATACCCTACACTCTTCACTCTATACCCTACACTCTATACCCCACACTCTACACTCTATACCCTACACTCTACACTCTATACCCTACTCTCTAAACCCTACACTCTATACCCTACACTCTATACCCTACACTCTATACCCTACACTCTACACTTTATACCCTACACTCTATACCCTACACTCTATACCCTACACTCTACACCCTACGCTTTATACCTTACACTCTATACCCTACACTCTATACCCTACACTCTATACCATACACTCTATACCCTACACTCTATACCCTACACTCTATACCCTACACTCTACACTTTATACCCTACACTCTACACTCTATACCCTACACTCTATACCCTACACTCTACACTATACACCCTACACTCTATTCCATACACTCTATACCCTACACTCTATACCCTACACTCTATACCCTACACTCTATACCCTACACTCTACACCCTACACTCTACACCCTACACCCTATACCCTACACTCTATACCCTACACTCTACACCCTACACTCTATACCCTACACTCTATACCCTACACTCTATACCCTACACTCTATACCCTACACTCTACACTCTATACCCTACACTCTATACCCTACACTCTATACCCTACAATCTATACCATACACTCTATACCATACACTCTATACCATACACTCTATCCCCTACACTCTATCCCCTACACTCTATACCATACACTCTACACTCTATACCCTACACTCTATACCCTACACTCTACACCCTACACTATATACCCTACACTCTCTACCCTACACTCTATACCATACACTCTATACCATACACTCTGTCCCCTACACTCTATACCATACACTTTACACTCTATACCCTACTTTCTATACCCTACACTCTACAATCTATACCCTACACTCTATACCCTACACTCTTCACTCTATACCCTACACTCTACACTCTATACCCTACACTCTACACCCTACACTCTATACCATACACTCTATACCCTACACTCTACACTCTATACCTTACACTCTATACCCTACACTCTATACCCTACACCCTACGCTCTATACCCTACACTCTATACCCTACACTCTACACTCTATACCCTACACTCTATTCCATACACTCTATACCCTACACTCTATACCCTACACTTTACACTCTATACCCTACTTTATACCCTACACTCTATACCCTACACTCTATACCCTACACTCTACACCCTACGCTTTATACCTTACACTCTATACCCTACACTCTATACCCTACACTCTATACCATACACTCTATACCCTACACTCTATACCCTACACTCTATACCCTACACTCTACACTTTATACCCTACACTCTACACTCTATACCCTACACTCTATACCCTACACTCTACACTATATACCCTACACTCTATTCCATACACTCTATACCCTACACTCTATACCCTACACTCTATACCCTACACTCTATACCCTACACTCTACACCCTACACTCTATACCCTACACCCTATACCCTACACTCTATACCCTACACTCTACACCCTACACTCTATACCCTACACTCTATACCCTACACTCTATACCCTACACTCTATACCCTACACTCTACACTCTATACCCTACACTCTATACCCTACACTCTATACCCTACAATCTATACCATACACTCTATACCATACACTCTATACCATACACTCTATCCCCTACACTCTATCCCCTACACTCTATACCATACACTCTACACTCTATACCCTACACTCTATACCCTACACTCTACACCCTACACTATATACCCTACACTCTCTACCCTACACTCTATACCATACACTCTATACCATACACTCTGTCCCCTACACTCTATACCATACACTTTACACTCTATACCCTACTTTCTATACCCTACACTCTACAATCTATACCCTACACTCTATACCCTACACTCTTCACTCTATACCCTACACTCTACACTCTATACCCTACACTCTACACCCTACACTCTATACCATACACTCTATACCCTACACTCTACACTCTATACCTTACACTCTATACCCTACACTCTATACCCTACACCCTACGCTCTATACCCTACACTCTATACCCTACACTCTACACTCTATACCCTAAACTCTATTCCATACACTCTATACCCTACACTCTATACCCTACACTTTACACTCTATACCCTACACTCTACACTTTACACTCTATACCCTACACTCTATACTCTATACCCTACACTCTATACCGTACATTCTACACTCTATACCCTACACTCTATACCCTACACTCTAATCCCTACACTCTACACTCTATACTCTACACTCTATACCCTACAATCTATGCCCTACACTCTATACCCTACACTCTATACCCTACACTCTGTACCCTACACTCTACACTCTATACCCTACACTCTATACCATACACTCTATACCCTACACTCTATACCCTACACTCTACACTATATACCCTACACTCTATTCCATACACTCTATACCCTACACTCTATACCCTACACTCTATACCGTACACTCTATACCCTACACTCTACACCCTACACTCTATACCCTACACCCTATACCCTACACTCTATACCCTACACTCTACACCCTACACTCTATACCCTACACTCTATACCCTACACTCTATACCCTACACTCTATACCCTACACTCTACACTCTATACCCTACAATCTATACCCTACACTCTATACCCTACAATCTATACCATACACTCTATACCATACACTGTATACCATACACTCTATCCCCTACACTCTATACCATACACTCTACACTCTATACCCTACACTCTATACCCTACACTCTACACCCTACACTATATACCCTACACTCTCTATCCTACACTGTATACCATACACTCTATACCATACACTCTGTCCCCTACACTCTATACCATACACTTTACACTCTATACCCTACTTTCTATACCCTACACTCTACAATCTATACCCTACACTCTATACCCTACACTCTTCACTCTATACCCTACACTCTACACTCTATACCCTACACTCTACACCCTACACTCTATACCATACACTCTATACCCTACACTCTACACTCTATACCTTACACTCTATACCCTACACTCTATACCCTACACCCTACGCTCTATACCCTACACTCTATACCCTACACTCTACACTCTATACCCTACACTCTATTCCATACACTCTATACCCTACACTCTATACCCTACACTTTACACTCTATACCCTACACTCTACACTTTACACTCTATACCCTACACTCTATACTCTATACCCTACACTCTATACCGTACATTCTACACTCTATACCCTACACTCTATACCCTACACTCTAATCCCTACACTCTACACTCTATACTCTACACTCTATACCCTACACTCTATACCCTACACTCTACACCCTACACTCTATACCCTACACTCTATACCCTACACTCTATACCCTACACTCTACACTCTATACCCAACAATCTATACCATACACTCTACACTCTATTCCCTACACTCTATACCATACACTCTATACCCTACACTCTATACCCTACACTATACACTCTATACCCTACACTCTACACTCTATACCATACACTCTATACCCTACACTCTATACCCTACACTCTACACTCTATACCCTACAATCTATACCCTACACTCTATACCCTACACTCTATACCCGACACTCTGTACCCTACACTCTACACTCTATACCCTACACTCTATACCATACACTCAATACCCTACACTCTATACCCTACACTCTACACTATATACCCTACACTCTATTCCATACACTCTATACCCTACACTCTATACCCTACACTCTATACCGTACACTCTATACCCTACACTCTACACCCTACACTCTATACCCTACACCCTATACCCTACACTCTATACCCTACACTCTACACCCTACACTCTATACCCTACACTCTATACCCTACACTCTATACCCTACACTCTATACCCTACACTCTACACTATATACCCTACAATCTATACCCTACACTCTATACCCTACAATCTATACCATACACTCTATACCATACACTCTATACCATACACTCTATCCCCTACACTCTATACCATACACTCTACACTCTATACCCTACACTCTATACCCTACACTCTACACCCTACACTATATACCCTACACTCTCTACCCTACACTCTATACCATACACTCTATACCAAACACTCTGTCCCCTACACTCTATACCATACACTTTACACTCTATACCCTACTTTCTATACCCTACACTCTACAATCTATACCCTACACTCTATACCCTACACTCTTCACTCTATACCCTACACTCTATACCCTACACTCTACACCCTACACTCTATACCATACACTCTATACCCTACACTCTACACTCTATACCTTACACTCTATACCCTACACTCTATACCCTACACCCTACGCTCTATACCCTACACTCTATACCCTACACTCTACACTCTATACCCTACACTCTATTCCACACACTCTATACCCTACACTCTATACCCTACACTTTACACTCTATACCCTACACTCTACACTTTACACTCTATACCCTACACTCTATACTCTATACCCTACACTCTATACCGTACATTCTACACTCTATACCCTACACTCTATACCCTACACTCTAATCCCTACAATCTACACTCTATACTCTACACTCTATACCCTACACTCTATACCCTACACTCTACACCCTACACTCTATACCCTACACTCTATACCCTACACTCTATACCCTACACTCTACACTCTATACCCAACACTCTATACCATACACTCTGCACTCTATTCCCTACACTCTATACCATACACTCTATACCCTACACTCTATACCCTACACTATACACTCTATACCCTACACTCTACACTCTATACCATACACTCTATACCCTACACTCTATACCCTACACTCTACACTCTATACCCTACAATCTATACCCTACACTCTATACCCTACACTCTATACCCTACACTCTGTACCCTACACTCTACACTCTATACCCTACACTCTATACCATACACTCTATACCCTACACTCTATACCCTACACTCTACACTATATACCCTACACTCTATTCCATACACTCTATACCCTACACTCTATACCCTACACTCTATACCCTACACTCTATAACCTACACTCTACACCCTACACTCTATACCTTAAACCCTATACCCTACACTCTATACCCTACACTCTACACCCTACACTCTATACCCTACACTCTACACTCTACACCATACACTCTATACCCTACCCTCTATACTTTACACTCTATACCCTACACTCTACACATTATACCCTACACTCTATTCCCTACACTCTACACTTTATACCATACACTCTATACCCTACACTCTATACCCTACACTCTACACTCTATACCCTACAATCTATAACCTATGCTCTATACCCTACACTCTATACCCTACACTCTACACTCTATACCCTACACTCTATACCCTACACTCTACACTCTATACCCTACACTCTATACCCTACACTCTACACTCTATACCCTACACTCTATACCATACACTCTATAACCTACACTCTATACCCTACACTCTATACCCTACACCCTTCACTTTATACCTTACACTCTATACCCTACACTCTGTACCCTACACCCTACGCTCTATACTTCACACTCTATACCCTACACTCTAAACTCTATACCCTACAGTCTATTCCATACACTCTATACCCTACACTCTATACCCTACACTCTACACTCTATACCCTACACTTTACACTTTACACTCTATACCCTACACTCTATACCCTGCACTCTATACTCTATACCCTACACTCTATACCGTACATTCTACACTCTATACCCTACACTCTATACCCTACACCATAATCCCTACATTCTACACTCTATACCCTACACTCTATTCCCTACACTCTATACCCTACACTCTACACTCTATACCCTACACTGTATACCCTACACTTTATACCCTACACTCTACACTCTATACCCTACACTCTATACCATACATTCTATACCCTACACTCTACACTCTATTCCCTACACTCTATACCCTACACTCTATACCCTACACTCTATACCCTACACTATACACTCTATACCCTACACTCTACACTCTATACCATACACTCTATACCCTAAACTCT
Source organism: Ranitomeya imitator (assembly GCF_032444005.1). Lineage (NCBI taxonomy): Eukaryota > Metazoa > Chordata > Amphibia > Anura > Dendrobatidae > Ranitomeya > Ranitomeya imitator. The sequence goes on from NC_091289.1 coordinate 88,039,578, forward strand.
ATACGCTATACTCTACACTCTATACCCTACAATCAATACCCTACACTCTATACCCTACACTCTACACCCTACACTCTATACCCTACACTCTACACTCTATACCCTACACTCTATACCATACACTCTATACCCTACACTGTATACCCTACACTCTATACCCTACACTCTACACTCTATACCCTACACTCTATAACATACACTTTATACCCTACACTCTATACCTTACACTCTATACCCTACACTCTACACCCTACACTCTACACTCTATACCCTACACTCTATAACCTACACTCTATACCCTACACTCTATACCCTACTCTCTACACTTTATACCCTACACTCTACACTCTATACCATACACTCTATAACCTACACTCTACACTCTATACCCTACACTCTACACTCTATACCCTACTCTCTAAACCCTACACTCTATACCCTACACTCTTCACTCTATACCTTACACTCTATACCCCACACTCTACACTCTATACCCTACACTCTACACTCTATACCCTACACTCTACACTCTATACCCTACTCTCTAAACCCTACACTCTATATCCTACACTCTATACCCTACACTCTATACCCTACACTCTACACTCTATACCCTACACTCTATACCCTACACTCTACACCCTACGCTTTATACCTTACACTCTATACCCTACACTCTATACCCTACACTCTATACCATACACTCTATACCCTACACTCTATACCCTACACTCTATACCCTACACTCTACACTTTATACCCTACACTCTACACTCTATACCCTACACTCTATACCCTACACTCTACACTATATACCCTACACTCTATTCCATACACTCTATACCCTACACTCTATACCCTACACTCTATACCCTACACTCTATACCCTACACTCTACACCCTACACTCTATACCCTACACCCTATACCCTACACTCTATACCCTACACTCTACACCCTTCACTCTATACCCTACACTCTATACCCTACACTCTATACCATACACTCTATACCCTACACTCTATACCATACACTATACACTCTATACCCTACACTCTACACTCTATACCATACACTCTATACCCTAAACTCTATACGCTATACTCTACACTCTATACCCTACAATCTATACCCTACACTCTATACCCTACACTCTACACCCTACACTCTATACCCTACACTCTACACTCTATACCCTACACTCTATACCATACACTCTATACCCTACACTCTATACCCTACACTCTACACTCTATACCCTACACTCTATAACATACACTTTATACCCTACACTCTATACCTTACACTCTATACCCTACACTCTACACCCTACACTCTACACTCTATACCCTACACTCTATAACCTACACTCTATACCCTACACTCTATACCCTACTCTCTACACTTTATACCCTACACTCTACACTCTATACCATACACTCTATACCCTACACTCTACACTCTATACCCTACACTCTACACTCTATACCCTACTCTCTAAACCCTAAACTCTATACCCTACACTCTTCACTCTATACCCTACACTCTATACCCCACACTCTACACTCTATACCCTACACTCTACACTCTATACCCTACTCTCTAAACCCTACACTCTATACCCTACACTCTATACCCTACACTCTATACCCTACACTCTACACTTTATACCCTACACTCTATACCCTACACTCTATACCCTACACTCTACACCCTACGCTTTATACCTTACACTCTATACCCTACACTCTATACCCTACACTCTATACCATACACTCTACACTTTATACCCTACACTCTACACTCTATACCCTACACTCTATACCCTACACTCTACACTATATACCCTACACTCTATTCCATACACTCTATACCCTACACTCTATACCCTACACTCTATACCCTACACTCTATACCCTACACTCTACACCCTACACTCTATACCCTACACCCTACACCCTACACTCTATACCCTACACTCTACACCCTACACTCTATACCCTACACTCTATACCCTACACTCTATACCTTACACTCTATACCCTACACTCTACACTCTATACCCTACACTCTATACCCTACACTCTATACCCTACAATCTATACCATACACTCTATACCATACACTCTATACCATACACTCTATCCCCTACACTCTATACCATACACTCTACACTCTATACCCTACACTCTATACCCTACACTCTACACCCTACACTATATACCCTACACTCTCTACCCTACACTCTATACCATACACTCTATACCATACACTCTGTCCCCTACACTCTATACCATACACTTTACACTCTATACCCTACTTTCTATACCCTACACTCTACAATCTATACCCTACACTCTATACCCTACACTCTTCACTCTATACCCTAAACTCTACACACTATACCCTACACTCTACACCCTACACTCTATACCATACACTCTATACCCTACACTCTACACTCTATACCTTACACTCTATACCCTACACTCTATACCCTACACCCTACGCTCTATACCCTACACTCTATACCCTACACTCTACACTCTATACCCTACACTCTATTCCATACACTCTATACCCTACACTCTATACCCTACACTTTACACTCTATACCCTACACTCTACACTTTACACTCTATACCCTACACTCTATACTCTATACCCTACACTCTATACCGTACATTCTACACTCTATACCCTACACTCTATACCCTACACTCTAATCCCTACACTCTACACTCTATACTCTACACTCTATACCCTACACTCTATACCCTACACTCTACACCCTACACTCTATACCCTACACTCTATACCCTACTCTCTAAACCCTACACTCTATACCCTACACTCTATACCCTACACTCTATACCCTACACTCTACACTTTATACCCTACACTCTATACCCTACACTCTATACCCTACACTCTACACCCTACGCTTTATACCTTACACTCTATACCCTACACTCTATACCCTACACTCTATACCATACACTCTATACCCTACAGTCTATACCCTACACTCTATACCCTACACTCTACACTTTATACCCTACACTCTACACTCTATACCCTACACTCTATACCCTACACTCTACACTATATACCCTACACTCTATTCCATACACTCTATACCCTACACTCTATACCCTACACTCTATACCCTACACTCTATACCCTACACTCTACACCCTACACTCTATACCCTACACCCTACACTCTATACCCTACACTCTACACCCTACACTCTATACCCTACACTCTATACCCTACACTCTATACCCTACACTCTATACCCTACACTCTACACTCTATACCCTACACTCTATACCCTACACTCTATACCCTACAATCTATACCATACACTCTATACCATACACTCTATACCATACACTCTATCCCCTACACTCTATACCATACACTCTACACTCTATACCCTACACTCTGTACCCTACACTCTACACCCTACACTATATACCCTACACTCTCTACCCTACACTCTATACCATACACTCTATACCATACACTCTGTCCCCTACACTCTATACCATACACTTTACACTCTATACTCTACTTTCTATACCCTACACTCTACAATCTATACCCTACACTCTATACCCTACACTCTTCACTCTATACCCTACACTCTATACCCTACACTCTACACCCTACACTCTATACCATACACTCTATACCCTACACTCTACACTCTATACCTTACACTCTATACCCTACACTCTATACCCTACACCCTACGCTCTATACCCTACACTCTATACCCTACACTCTACACTCTATACCCTACACTCTATTCCATACACTCTATACCCTACACTCTATACCCTACACTTTACACTCTATACCCTACACTCTACACTTTACACTCTATACCCTACACTCTATACTCTATACCCTACACTCTATACCGTACATTCTACACTCTATACCCTACACTCTATACCCTACACTCTAATCCCTACACTCTACACTCTATACTCTACACTCTATACCCTACACTCTATACCCTACACTCTACACCCTACACTCTATACCCTACACTCTATACCCTACACTCTATACCCTACACTCTACACTCTATACCCAACACTCTATAACATACACTCTACACTCTATTCCCTACACTCTATACCATACACTCTATACCCTACACTCTATACCCTACACTATACACTCTATACCCTACACTCTACACTCTATACCATACACTCTATACCCTACACTCTATACCCTACACTCTACACTCTATACCCTACAATCTATACCCTACACTCTATACCCTACACTCTATACCCTACACTCTGTACCCTACACTCTACACTCTATACCCTACACTCTATACCATACACTCTATACCCTACACTCTATACCCTACTCTCTACACTATATACCCTACACTCTATTCCATACACTCTATACCCTACACTCTATACCCTACACTCTATACCGTACACTCTATACCCTACACTCTACACCCTACACTCTATACCCTACACCCTATACCCTACACTCTATACCCTACACTCTACACCCTACACTCTATACCCTACACTCTATACCCTACACTCTATACCCTACACTCTACACTCTATACCCTACAATCTATACCCTACACTCTATACCCTACAATCTTTACCATACACTCTATACCATACACTCTATACCATACACTCTATCCCCTACACTCTATACCATACACTCTACACTCTATACCCTACATTCTATACCCTACACTCTACAATCTATACCCTACACTCTATACCCTACACTCTTCACTCTATACCCTACACTCTACACTCTATACCATACACTCTACACCCTACACTCTATACCATACACTCTATACCCTACACTCTACACTCTATACCTTACACTCTATACCCTACACTCTATACCCTACACCCTACGCTCTATACCCTACACTCTATACCCTACACTCTACACTCTATACCCTACACTCTATTCCACACACTCTATACCCTACACTCTATACCCTACACTTTACACTCTATACCCTACACTCTACACTTTACACTCTATACCCTACACTCTATACCCTACACTCTATACCGTACATTCTACACTCTATACCCTACACTCTATACCCTACACTCTAATCCCTACAATCTACACTCTATACTCTACACTCTATTCCCTACACTCTATACCCTACACTCTACACCCTACACTCTATACCCTACACTCTACACCCTACACTCTATACCCTACACCCTACACTCTATACCCTACACTCTACACCCTACACTCTATACCCTACACTCTATACCCTACACTCTATACCCTACACTCTATACCCTACACTCTACACTCTATACCCTACACTCTATACCCTACACTCTATACCCTACAATCTATACCATACACTCTATACCATACACTCTATACCATACACTCTATCCCCTACACTCTATACCATACACTCTACACTCTATACCCTACACTCTATACCCTACACTCTACACCCTACACTATATACCCTACACTCTCTACCCTACACTCTATACCATACACTCTATACCATACACTCTGTCCCCTACACTCTATACCATACACTTTACACTCTATACCCTACTTTCTATACCCTACACTCTACAATCTATACCCTACACTCTATACCCTACACTCTTCACTCTATACCCTACACTCTACACTCTATACCCTACACTCTACACCCTACACTCTATACCATACACTCTATACCCTACACTCTACACTCTATACCTTACACTCTATACCCTACACTCTATACCCTACACCCTACGCTCTATACCCTACACTCTATACCCTACACTCTACACTCTATACCCTACACTCTATTCCATACACTCTATACCCTACACTCTATACCCTACACTTTACACTCTATACCCTACACTCTACACTTTACACTCTATACCCTACACTCTATACTCTATACCCTACACTCTATACCGTACATTCTACACTCTATACCCTACACTCTATACCCTACACTCTAATCCCTACACTCTACACTCTATACCCTACACTCTATACCCTACACTCTACACCCTACACTCTATACCCTACACTCTACACTCTATACCCAACACTCTATAACATACACTCTACACTCTATTCCCTACACTCTATACCATACACTCTATACCCTACACTCTATACCATACACTATACACTCTATACCCTACACTCTACACTCTATACCATACACTCTATACCCTACACTCTATACCCTACACTCTACACTCTATACCCTACAATCTATACCCTACACTCTATACCCTACACTCTATACCCTACACTCTGTACCCTACACTCTACACTCTATACCCTACACTCTATACCATACACTCTATACCCTACACTCTATACCCTACACTCTACACTATATACCCTACACTCTATTCCATACACTCTATACCCTACACTCTATACCCTACACTCTATACCGTACACTCTATACCCTACACTCTACACCCTACACTCTATACCCTACACCCTATACCCTACACTCTATACCCTACACTCTACACCCTACACTCTATACCCTACACTCTATACCCTACACTCTATACCCTACACTCTATACCCTACACTCTACACTCTATACCCTACAATCTATACCCTACACTCTATACCCTACAATCTTTACCATACACTCTATACCATACACTCTATACCATACACTCTATCCCCTACACTCTATACCATACACTCTACACTCTATACCCTACATTCTATACCCTACACTCTACAATCTATACCCTACACTCTATACCCTACACTCTTCACTCTATACCCTACACTCTACACTCTATACCATACACTCTACACCCTACACTCTATACCATACACTCTATACCCTACACTCTACACTCTATACCTTACACTCTATACCCTACACTCTATACCCTACACCCTACGCTCTATACCCTACACTCTATACCCTACACTCTATTCCACACACTCTATACCCTACACTCTATACCCTACACTTTACACTCTATACCCTACACTCTACACTTTACACTCTATACCCTACACTCTATACCCTACACTCTATACCGTACATTCTACACTCTATACCCTACACTCTATACCCTACACTCTAATCCCTACAATCTACACTCTATACTCTACACTCTATACCCTACACTCTATACCCTACACTCTACACCCTACACTCTATACCCTACACTCTATACCCTACACTCTATACCCTACACTCTACACTCTATACCCAACACTCTATACCCTACACTCTACACTCTATACCATACACTCTATACCCTACACTCTATACCCTACACTCTACACTCTATACCCTACAATCTATACCCTACACTCTATACCCTACACTCTATACCCTACACTCTGTACCCTACACTCTACACTCTATACCCTACACTCTATACCATACACTCTATACCCTACACTCTATACCCTACACTCTACACTATATACCCTACACTCTATTCCATACACTCTATACCCTACAATCTATACCCTACACACTATACCCTACACTCTATACCCTACACTCTACACCCTACACTCTATACCCTACACCCTATACCCTACACTCTATACCCTACACTCTACACCCTACACTCTATACCCTACACTCTATACCCTACACTCTATACCCTACACTCTATACCCTACACTCTACACTCTATACCCTACACTCTATACCCTACACTCTATACCCTACAATCTATACCATACACTCTATACCATACACTCTATACCATACACTCTATCCCCTACACTCTATACCATACACTCTACACTCTATACCCTACACTCTATACCCTACACTCTACACCCTACACTATATACCCTACACTCTCTACCCTACATTCTATACCATACACTCTACACTCTATTCCCTACACTCTATACCATACACTCTATACCCTACACTCTATACCCTACACTATACACTCTATACCCTACACTCTACACTCTATACCATACACTCTATACCCTACACTCTATACCCTACACTCTACACTCTATACCCTACAATCTATACCCTACACTCTATACCCTACACTCTATACCCTACACTCTATACCCTACACTCTATACCATACACTCTATACCCTACACTCTATACCATGCACTCTACACCATACACTCTATACCCTACACTCTATACCCTACACTCTACACTCTATACCCTACACTCTATACCCTACACTCTATACCCTACAATCTATACCATACACTCTATACCATACACTCTATACCATACACTCTATCTCCTACACTCTATACCATACACTCTACACTCTATACCCTACACTCTATACCCTACACTCTATACTATACACTCTATACCCTACACTCTATACCCTACACTATACACTCTATACCCTACACTCTACACCATACACTCTATACCCTACACTCTATACTCTACGCTATACACTCTACACCCTACAATCTATACCTTACACTCTATACCCTACACTCTATACCCTACACTCTGTACCCTACACTCTACACTCTATACCCTACACTCTATACCCTACACTCTATACCCTACAATCTATACCATACACTCTATACCATACACTCTATACCATACACTCTATCCCCTACACTCTATACCATACACTCTACACTCTATACCCTACACTCTATACCCTACACTCTACACCCTACACTATATACCCTACACTCTCTACCCTACATTCTATACCATACACTCTATACCATACACTCTGTCCCCTACACTCTATACCATACACTTTAAACTCTATACTCTACTTTCTATACCCTACACTCTACACTCTATACCCTACACTCTATACCCTACACTCTACACTCTATACCCTACACTCTACACTCTATACCCTACACTCTACACCCTACACTCTATACCATACACTCTATACCCTACACTCTACACTCTATACCTTACACTCTATACCCTACACTCTATACCCTACACCCTACGCTTTATACTCTACACTCTATACCCTACACTCTACACTCTATACCCTACACTCTATTCCATACACTCTATACCCTACACTCTATACCCTACACTTTACACTCTATACCCTACACTCTACACTTTACACTCTATACCCTACACTCTATACTCTATACCCTACACTCTATACCGTACATTCTACACTCTATACCCTACACTCTATAGCCTACACTCTAATCCCTACACTCTACACTCTATACTCTACACTCTATACCCTACACTCTATACCCTACACTCTACACCCTACACTCTACACCCTACACTCTACACTCTATACCCTACACTCTATACCATACACTCTACACTCTATTCCCTACACTCTATACCATACACTCTATACCCTACACTCTATACCCTACACTATACACTCTATACCCTACACTCTATACCATACACTCTGTACCCTACACTCTATACCCTACACTCTACACTCTATACCCTACAATCTATACCCTACACTCTATACCCTACACTCTATACCCTACACTCTATACCATACACTCTATACCCTACACTCTATACCATGCACTCTACACCATACACTCTATACCCTACACTCTATACCCTACACTCTACACTCTATACCCTACACTCTATACCCTACACTCTATACCCTACAATCTATACCATACACTCTATACCATACACTCTATACCATACACTCTATCTCCTACACTCTATACCATACACTCTACACTCTATACCCTACACTCTATACCCTACACTCTATACTATACACTCTATACCCTACACTCTATACCCTACACTATACACTCTATACCCTACACTCTACACCATACACTCTATACCCTACACTCTATACTCTACGCTATACACTCTACACCCTACAATCTATACCTTACACTCTATACCCTACACTCTATACCCTACACTCTATACCCTACACTCTACACTCTATAACCTACACTCTATACCATACACTCTATATCCTACACTCTATACCCTACACTCTATACCCTACACTCTACACTCTAAACTGTATACCATACACTCTATACCCTACACTCTACACCCTACACTCAATACCATACACTCTATACCCTACACTCTACACTCTATACCCTACACTCTATACCCTACACTCTATACCCTACACCCTACGCTCTATACCCTACACTCTATACCCTACACTCTACACTCTATACCCTACACTCTATTCCATACACTCTATACCCTACACTCTATACCCTACACTCTACACTCTATACCCTACACTCTACACTTTACACTCTATACCCTACACTCTGTACTCTATACCCTACACTCTATACCGTACATTCTACACTCTATACCCTACACTCTATACCCTACACTCTAATCCCTACACTCTACACTCTATACCCTACACTCTATACCCTACACTCTATACCCTACACTCTACACTCTATACCCTACACTCTATACCCTACACTCTATACCCTACAATCTATACCATACACTCTATACCATACACTCTATACCATACACTCTATCCCCTACACTCTATACCATACACTCTACACTCTATACCCTACACTCTATACCCTACACTCTACACCCTACACTATATACCCTACACTCTCTACCCTACACTCTATACCATACACTCTATACCATACACTCTGTCCCCTACACTCTATACCATACACTTTAAACTCTATACTCTACTTTCTATACCCTACACTCTACACTCTATACCCTACACTCTATACCCTACACTCTACACTCTATACCCTACACTCTACACTCTATACCCTACACTCTACACCCTACACTCTATACCATACACTCTATACCCTACACTCTACACTCTATACCTTACACTCTATACCCTACACTCTATACCCTACACCCTACGCTTTATACTCTACACTCTATACCCTACACTCTACACTCTATACCCTACACTCTATTCCATACACTCTATACCCTACACTCTATACCCTACACTTTACACTCTATACCCTACACTCTACACTTTACACTCTATACCCTACACTCTATACTCTATACCCTACACTCTATACCGTACATTCTACACTCTATACCCTACACTCTATAGCCTACACTCTAATCCCTACACTCTACACTCTATACTCTACACTCTATACCCTACACTCTATACCCTACACTATACACTCTATACCCTACACTCTACACTCTATACCATACACTCTATACCCTACACTCTATTCCCTACACTCTACACTCTATACCCTACAATCTATACCCTACACTCTATACCCTACACTCTATACCCTACACTCTATACCCTACACTCTATACCCTACACTCTATACCATACACTCTATACCCTACACTCTATACCATGCACTCTTCACCATACACTCTATACCATACACTCTATATCCCACACTCTACACTTTATACCCTACACTCTATACCCTACACTCTATACTATACACTCTATACCCTACACTCTATACCCTACACTATACACTCTATACCCTACACTCTACACCATACACTCTATACCCTACACTCTATACTCTACGCTATACACTCTACACCCTACAATCTATACCTTACACTCTATACCCTACACTCTATACCCTACACTCTATACCCTACACTCTACACTCTATAACCTACACTCTATACCATACACTCTATATACTACACTCTATATCCTACACTCTATACCCTACACTCTATACCCTACACTCTACACTCTAAACTGTATACCATACACTCTATACCCTACACTCTACACCCTACACTCTATACCATACACTCTATACCCTACACTCTACACTCTATACCCTACACTCTATACCCTACACTCTATACCCTACACCCTACGCTCTATACCCTACACTCTATACCCTACACTCTACACTCTATACCCTACACTCTATTCCATACACTCTATACCCTACACTCTATACCCTACACTCTACACTCTATACCCTACACTCTACACTTTACACTCTATACCCTACACTCTATACTCAATACCCTACACTCTATACCGTACATTCTACACTCTATACCCTACACTCTATACCCTACACTCTAATCCCTACACTCTACACTCTATACCCTACACTCTATACCCTACACTCTATACCCTACACTCTACACTCTATACCCTACACTCTATACCCTACACTCTATACCCTACACTCTACACTCTATACCCTACACTCTATACCATACACTCTATACCCTACACTCTACACTCTATTCCCTACACTCTATACCATACACTCTATATCCTACACTCAATACCCTACACTATACACTCTATACTCTACACTCTACACTCTATAACATACACTCTATACCTTACACTCTATACCCTACACTCTACACTCTATACCCTACAATCTATACCCTACACTCTATACCCTACACTCTATACCCTACTCTCTATACCCTACACTCTATACCCTACAGTCTATACCCTACACTCTACACTGTATACCATACACTCTATACCCTACACTCTATACCCTACACTCTACACTCTATACCCTACAATCTATACCCTACACTCTATACCCTACTCTATACCCTACACTCTACACTCTATACCCTACACTCTATAACATACACTCTATACACTACACTCTATACCTTGCACTCTATACCCTACACTCTACACTCTACAATCTATACCCTACACACTACACTCTATACCCTACACTCTATAACAAACACTCTATACCCTACACTATATACCATACACTCTATACCATACACTCTATACCGTACACTCTGTACCCTACACTCTACACTCTATACTCTACACTCTATACCCTACACTCTATACCCTACACTGTATACCCTACACTCTACACTCTATACCCTACATTCTACACTCTACACTCTATGCCCTACACTTTATACCCTACACTCTACACTCTATACCATACACTCTATGCCCTACACTCTACACTCTATACCCTACACTCTACACTCTATACCCTACACTCTATACTATACACTCTATACCCTACACTCTATACCCTACACTATACACTCTATACCCTACACTCTATACCCTACACTCTATACCCTACACTCTACACCCTACACTATATACCCTACACTCTACACTCTATTCCCTACACTCTCTACCCTACACTCTATACCATACACTCTATACCATACACTCTGTCCCCTACACTCTATACCATACACTTTACACTCTATACCCTACTTTCTATACCCTACACTCTACACTCTATACCCTACACTCTATACCCTGCACTCTACACTCTATACCCTACACTCTACACTCTATACCCTACACTCTACACCCTACACTCTATACCATACACTCTATACCCTACACTCTACACTCTATACCTTACACTCTATACCCTACACTCTATACCCTACACCCTACGCTCTATACCCTACACTCTATACCTTACACTCTACACTCTATACCCTACACTCTATTCCATACACTCTATACCCTACACTCTATACCCTACACTCTACACTCTATACCCTACACTCTACACTTTACACTCTATACCCAACACTCTATACTCTATACCCTACACTCTATACCGTACATTCTACACTCTATACCCTACACTCTATACCCTACACTCTAATCCCTACACTCTACACTCTATACTCTACACTCTATACCCTACACTCTATACCCTACACTCTACACCCTACACTCTATACCCTACACTCTATACCCTTAACTCTATACCCTACACTCTACACTCTAAACCCTACACTCTATACCATACACTCTACACTCTATTCCCTACACTTTATACCATACACTCTATACCCTACACTCTATACCCTACACTATACACTCTACACTCTATACCATACACTCTATACCCTACACTCTACACTCTATACCCTACACTCTATACCATACACTCTATACCCTACACTCTATACCCTACACTCTATACGCTACACTCTACACTCTATACCCTACACTCTATAACATACACTTTATACCCTACACTCTATACCTTACACTCTATACCCTACACTCTACACCCTACACTCTACACTCTATACCCTACACTCTATAACCTACACTCTATACCCTACACTCTATACCCTACTCTCTACACTTTATACCCTACACTCTACACTCTATACCATACACAATATATCCTACACTCTACACTCTATACCCTACACTCTACACGCTATACCCTTCTCTCTAAACCCTACAATCTATACCCTACACTCTTCACTCTATACCCTACACTCTATACCCCACACTCTACACTCTATACCCTACACTCTACACTCTATACCCTACACTCTACACTCTATACCCTACTCTCTAAACCCTACACTCTATACCCTACACTCTATACCCTACACTCTATACCCTACACTCTACACTCTGTACCCTACACTCTATACCCTACACTCCACACTTTATACCCTACACTCTACACTCTATACCCTACACTCTATACCCTACACTCTACACTATATACCCTACACTCTACACCCTACGCTTTAAACCTTACACTCTATACCCTACACTCTATACCCTACACTCTATACCATACACTCTATACCCTACACTCTATACCCTACACTCTATACCCTACACTCTACACTTTATACCCTACACTCTACACTCTATAACCTACACTCTATACCCTACACTCTACACTATATACCCTACACTCTATTCCATACACTCTATACCCTACACTCTATACCCTACACTTTACACTCTATACCCTACACTCTACACTTTACACTCTATACCATACACTCTATACTCTATACCCTACACTCTATACCGTACATTCTACACTCTATACCCTACACTCTATACCCTACACTCTAATCCCTACACTCTACACTCTATACTCTACACTCTATACCCTACACTCTATACCCTACACTCTACACCCTACACTCTATACCCTACACTCTATACCCTACACTCTATACCCTACACTCTACACTCTATACCCTACACTCTATACCATACACTCTACACTCTATTCCCTACACTCTATACCATACACTCTATACCCTACACTATACACTCTATACCCTACACTCTACACTCTATACTATACACTCTATACCCTACACTCTACACTCTATACCATACACTCTATACCATGCACTCTATACCCTACACTCTATACCCTACACTCTATACCCTACACTCTACACTCTATACCCTACACTCTATAACATACACTTTATACCCTACACTCTATACCTTACACTCTATACCCTACACTCTAATCCCTACAATCTACACTCTATACTCTACACTCTATACCCTACACTCTATACCCTACACTCTATACCCTACACTCTACACTTTATACCCTACACTCTACACTCTATACCCTACACTCTATACCCTACACTCTACACTATATACCCTACACTCTATTCCATACACTCTATACCCTACACTCTATACCCTACACTTTACACTCTATACCCTACACTCTACACTTTACACTCTATACCATACACTCTATACTCTATACCCTACACTCTATACCGTACATTCTACACTCTATACCCTACACTCTATACCCTACACTCTAATCCCTACACTCTACACTCTATACTCTACACTCTATACCCTACACTCTATACCCTACACTCTACACCCTACACTCTATACCCTACACTCTATACCCTACACTCTATACCCTACACTCTACACTCTATACCCTACACTCTATACCATACACTCTACACTCTATTCCCTACACTCTATACCATACACTCTATACCCTACACTCTATACCCTACACTATACACTCTATACCCTACACTCTACACTCTATACTATACACTCTATACCCTACACTCTACACTCTATACCCTACACTCTATACCATACACTCTATACCCTACACTCTATACCCTACACTCTATACCCTACACTCTACACTCTATACCATACACTCTATAACATACACTTTATACCCTACACTCTATACCTTACACTCTATACCCTACACTGTAATCCCTACAATCTACACTCTATACTCTACACTCTATACCCTACACTCTATACCCTACACTCTACACCCTACACTCTATACCCTACACTCTATACCCTACACTCTATACCCTACACTCTACACTCTATACCCAACACTCTATACCATACACTCTACACTCTATTCCCTACACTCTATACCATACACTCTATACCCTACACTCTATACCCTACACTATACACTCTATACCCTACACTCTACACTCTATACCATACACTCTATACCCTACACTCTATACCCTACAAACTACACTCTATACCCTACAATCTATACCCTACACTCTATACCCTACACTCTGTACCCTACACTCTACACTCTATACCCTACACTCTATACCATACACTCTATACCCTACACTATATACCCTACTCTCTATTCCATACACTCTATACCCTACAATCTATACCCTACACTCTATACCCTACACTCTATACCCTACACTCTACACCCTACACTCTATACCCTACACCCTATACTCTATACCCTACACTCTACACCCTACACTCTATACCCTACACTCTATACCCTACACTCTATACCCTACACTCTATACCCTACACTCTACACTCTATACCCTACACTCTATACCCTACACTCTATACCCTACAATCTATACCATACACTCTATACCATACACTCTATACCATACACTCTATCCCCTACACTCTATACCATACACTCTACACTCTATACCCTACACTCTATACCCTACACTCTACACTCTATACCTTACACTCTATACTCTACACTATACACTCTATACCCTACACTCTACACTCTATACCATACACTCTATACCCTACACTATACACTCTATACCCTACACTCTATACCCTACACTCTACACTCTATACCCTACACTCTATACCCTACACTATACACTCTATACCCTACACTCTACACTCTATACCATACACTCTATACCCTACACTCTATACCCTACACTCTACACTCTATACCCTACAATCTATACCCTACACTCTATACCCTACACTCTATACCCTACACTCTGTACCCTACACTCTACACTCTATACCCTACACTCTATACCATACACTCTATACCCTACACTCTATACCCTACACTCTACACTATATACCCTACACTCTATTCCATACACTCTATACCCTACAATCTATACCCTACACTCTATACCCTACACTCTATACCCTACACTCTACACCCTACACTCTATACCCTACACCCTATACTCTATACCCTACACTCTACACCCTACACTCTATACCCTACACTCTATACCCTACACTCTATACCCTACACTCTATACCCTACACTCTACACTCTATACCCTACACTCTATACCCTACACTCTATACCCTACAATCTATACCATACACTCTATACCATACACTCTATACCATACACTCTATCCCCTACACTCTATACCATACACTCTACACTCTATACCCTACACTCTATACCCTACACTCTACACCCTACACTATATACCCTACACTCTCTACCCTACACTCTATACCATACACTCTATACCATACACTCTGTCCCCTACACTCTATACCATACACTTTAAACTCTATACTCTACTTTCTATACCCTACACTCTACACTCTATACCCTACACTCTATACCCTACACTCTACACTCTATACCCTACACTCTACACTCTATACCCTACACTCTACACCCTACACTCTATACCATACACTCTATACCCTACACTCTACACTCTATACCTTACACTCTATACCCTACACTCTATACCCTACACCCTACGCTTTATACTCTACACTCTATACCCTACACTCTACACTCTATACCCTACACTCTATTCCAAACACTCTATACCCTACACTCTATACCCTACACTTTACACTCTATACCCTACACTCTACACTTTACACTCTATACCCTACACTCTATACTCTATACCCTACACTCTATACCGTACATTCTACACTCTATACCCTACACTCTATAGCCTACACTCTAATCCCTACACTCTACACTCTATACTCTACACTCTATACCCTACACTCTATACCCTACACTCTACACCCTACACTCTACACCCTACACTCTATACCCTACACTTTATACCCTACACTCTATACCCTACACTCTACACTCTATACCCTACACTCTATACCATACACTCTACACTCTATTCCCTACACTCTATACCATACACTCTATACCCTACATTCTATACCCTACACTATACACTCTATACCCTACACTCTACACTCTATACCATACACTCTATACCCTACACTCTATACCCTACACTCTACACTCTATACCCTACAATCTATACCCTACACTCTATACCCTACACTCTATACCCTACACTCTATACCCTACACTCTATACCATACACTCTATACCCTACACTCTATACCATGCACTCTACACCATACACTCTATACCATACACTCTATATCCCACACTCTACACTCTATACCCTACACTCTATACCCTACACTCTATACTATACACTCTATACCCTACACTCTATACCCTACACTATACACTCTATACCCTACACTCTACACCATACACTCTATACCCTACACTCTATACTCTACGCTATACACTCTACACCCTACAATCTATACCTTACACTCTATACCCTACACTCTATACCCTACACTCTACACTATATAACCTACACTCTATACCATACACTCTATATCCTACACTCTATATCCTACACTCTATACCCTACACTCTATACCCTACACTATACACTCTAAACTGTATACCATACACTCTATACCCTACACTCTACACCCTACACTCTATACCATACACTCTATACCCTACACTCTACACTCTATACCCTACACTCTATACCCTACACTCTATACCCTACACCCTACGCTCTATACCCTACACTCTATACCCTACACTCTACACTCTATACCCTACACTCTATTCCATACACTCTATACCCTACACTCTATACCCTACACTCTACACTCTATACCCTACACTCTACACTTTACACTCTATACCCTACACTCTATACTCTATACCCTACACTCTATACCGTACATTCTACACTCTATACCCTACACTCTATACCCTACACTCTAATCCCTACACTCTACACTCTATACCCTACACTCTATACCCTACACTCTATACCCTACACTCTACACTCTATACCCTACACTCTATACCCTACACTCTACACTCTATACCCTACACTCTATACCATACACTCTACACTATATACCCTACACTCTACACTCTATACCCTACACTCTACACTCTATACCCTACTCTCTAAACTCTACACTCTATACCCTACACTCTATACCCTACACTCTATACCCTACACTCTACACTCTATACCCTACACTCTATACCCTACACTCTATACCCTACACTCTACACTTTATACCCTACACTCTACACTCTATACCCTACACTCTATACCCTACACTCTACACTATATACCCTACACTCTACACCCTACGCTTTATACCTTACACTCTATACCCTACACTCTATACCCTACACTCTATACCATACACTCTATACCCTACACTCTATACCCTACACTCTATACCTACACTCTACACTTTATACCCTACACTCTACACTCTATACCCTACACTCTATACCCTACACTCTACACTATATACCCTACACTCTATTCCATACACTCTATACCCTACACTCTATACCCTACACTCTATACCCTACACTCTATACCCTACACTCTACACCCTACACTCTATACCCTATACCCTACACTTTATACCCTACACTCTACACCCTTCACTCTATACCCTACACTCTATAACCTACACTTTATACCATACACTCTATACCCTACACTATGCACTCTATACCCTACACTCTACACTCTATACCATACACTCTATACCCTAAACTCTATACGCTATACTCTACACTCTATACCCTACAATCTATACCCTACACTCTATACCCTACACTCTACACCCTACACTCTATACCCTACACTCTACACTCTATACCCTACACTCTATACCATACACTCTATACCCTACACTCTATACCCTACACTCTATACCCTACACTCTATACCCTATACCCTACACTTTATACCCTACACTCTACACCCTTCACTCTATACCCTACACTCTATAACCTACACTTTATACCATACACTCTATACCCTACACTATGCACTCTATACCCTACACTCTACACTCTATACCATACACTCTATACCCTAAACTCTATACGCTATACTCTACACTCTATACCCTACAATCTATACCCTACACTCTATACCCTACACTCTACACCCTACACTCTATACCCTACACTCTACACTCTATACCCTACACTCTATACCATACACTCTATACCCTACACTCTATACCCTACACTCTATACCCTACACTCTATACCATACACTCTACACCCTACACTCTATACCCTACACCCTAAACCCTACACTCTATACCCTACACTCTACACCCTACACTCTATACCCTACACTCTATACCCTACACTCTATACCCTACACTCTATACCCTACACTCTACACTTTATACCCTACACTCTACACTCTATACCCTACACTCTATACCCTACACTCTACACTATATACCCTACACTCTATTCCATACACTCTATACCCTACACTCTATACCCTACACTCTATACCCTACACTCTATACCCTACACTCTACACCCTACACTCTATACCCTACACCCTATACCCTACACTCTATACCCTACACTCTACACCCTTCACTCTATACCCTACACTCTACAACCTACACTCTATACCATACACTCTATACCCTACACTCTATACCCTACACTATACACTCTATACCCTACACTCTACACTCTATACCATACACTCTATACCCTAAACTCTATACGCTATACTCTACACTCTATACCCTACAATCTATACCCTACACTCTATACCCTACACTCTACACCCTACACTCTATACCCTACACTCTACACTCTATACCCTACACTCTATACCCTACACTCTATACCCTACACTCTATACCCTACACTCTATACCCTACACTCTACACCCTACACTCTATACCCTACACCCTATACCCTACACTCTATACCATACACTCTACACCCTACACTCTATACCCTACACTCTATACCCTACACTCTATACCCTACACTCTATACCCTACACTCTACACTCTATACCCTACACTCTATACCCTACACTCTATACCCTACAATCTATACCATACACTCTATACCATACACTCTATACCATACACTCTATCCCCTACACTCTATACCATACACTCTACACTCTATACCCTACACTCTATACCCTACACTCTACACCCTACACTATATACCCTACACTCTCTACCCTACACTCTATACCATACACTCTATACCATACACTCTGTCCCCTACACTCTATACCATACACTTTACACTCTATACCCTACTTTCTATACCCTACACTCTACACTCTATACCCTACACTCTATACCCTACACTCTACACTCTATACCCTACACTCTACACTCTATACCCTACACTCTACACCCTACACTCTATACCATACACTCTATACCCTACACTCTACACTCTATACCTTACACTCTATACCCTACACTCTATACCCTACACCCTACGCTCTATACCCTACACTCTATACCCTACACTCTACACTCTATACCCTACACTCTATTCCATACACTCTATACCCTACAATTTACACTCTATACCCTACACTCTACACTCTATACCCTACACTCTATACTCTATACCCTACACTCTATACCGTACATTCTACACTCTATACCCTACACTCTATACGCTACACTCTAATCCCTACACTCTACACTCTATACTCTACACTCTATACCCTACACTCTATACCAGGGGTGGGCAATTAATTTTGCCATGGGGCCGCATGAGAAATTTGGATGGTTTTAGAGGGCCGGGCTAATATAATTAACTAATTTTTACCCAATACTGTAGTATACATATGCTATATTTTCATGAACAAACAGTATGTTAAACAATGCAGAGATTATCCAGGCCCCATAATGTCCAGATTTCATTAGTGCCCCCATAATGTCCAGATTTCATTTGTGCCCCCATAATGTCCAGATTTCATTCATTAGTGCCCCCATAATGTCCAGATTTCATTAGTGCAGATAATAACCCAGTGCACAAGTATAGAGGAGCAGATAATAACCCAGAGCACAAGTACAGAGCAGCAGATAACCCAGAGCACAAGTACAGAGGAGCAGATAACTCAGAGCACAAGTACAGGGGAGCAGATAACCCAGAGCACAAGTACAGAGGAGCAGATAATAACCCAGAGCACAAGTACTGAGGAGCAGATAATAACCCAGAGCACAAGTACTGAGGAGCAGATAACCCAGAGCACAAGTACAGAGGAGCAGATAACTCAGAGCACAAGTACTGAGGAGCAGATAACACAGAGCACAAGTACTGAGGAGCAGATAATAACCCAGAGCACAAGTACTGAGGAGCAGATAAGCCAGAGCACAAGTACAGAGGAGCAGATAACCCAGAGCACAAGTACAGAGGAGCAGATAACCCAGAGCACAAGTACAGAGGAGCAGATAACCCAGAGCACAAGTACTGAGGAGCAGATAACCCAGAGCCCAAGTACAGCGGAGCAGATGACCCAGTGCGCAAGTACTGAGGAGCAGATAACCCAGAGCCCTTACCACCGACCACCGGCACCGTCCGACTCCACAAGTGACCTCAGTACAGCGCTGCAGTGCCACACAGAACACCGGCGCAACGGAGCAGAGCAGCAGCATGTGTCACGCTGAGGGACGTCACCTGCTGCTGGCGCTTCCCTGATGCGGAAGTGCCAGCGGCGGTCAGCGCCTCTCAGCGGACAGGAGTTTGAATGCAGGGCGCACAGGCGCAGGCGTGGCTGAAGGGAAGGGGAGCCGAGCGGTGCCTCGGGCGGCAAGGGAAGGGGAGCCGAGCGGTGCCTGGGGCGGCGGGCGGCAAGGGAAGGGGAGCCGAGCGGTGCCTGGGGCGGCGGGCGGCAAGGGAAGGGGAGCCGAGCGGTGCCTGGGGCGGCAAGGGAAGGGGAGCCGAGCGGTGCTTGGGGCGGCGGGCCGTTTACAACCGTCAGGCGGGCCGGATGCGGCCCGCGGGCCGCATCTTGCCCAGGTCTGCTCTATACCCTACACTCTACACCCTACACTCTATACCCTACACTCTATACCCTACACTCTACACTCTATACCCTACACTCTATACCATACACTCTACACTCTATTCCCTACACTCTATACCATACACTCTATACCCTACACTCTATACCCTACACTATACACCCTACACTCTATACCCTACACTCTACACTCTATACCCTACACTCTATACCATACACTCTACACTCTATTCCCTACACTCTATACCATACACTCTATACCCTACACTCTATACCCTACACTATACACTCTATACCCTACACTCTACACTCTATACCATACACTCTATACCCTACACTCTATACCCTACACTCTACACTCTATACCCTACAATCTATACCCTACACTCTATACCCTACACTCTATACCCTACACTCTATACCCTACACTCTACACTCTATACCCTACACTCTATACCATACACTCTATACCCTACACTCTATACCATGCACTCTACACCATACACTCTATACCATACACTCTATATCCCACACTCTACACTCTATACCCTACACTCTATACCCTACACTCTATACTATACACTCTATACCCTACACTCTATACCCTACACTATACACTCTATACCCTACACTCTACACCATACACTCTATACCCTACACTCTATACTCTACGCTATACACTCTAAACCCTACAATCTATACCTTACACTCTATACCCTACACTCTATACCCTACACTCTATACTCTACACTCTATAACCTACACTCTATACCATACACTCTATATCCTACACTCTATACCCTACACTCTATACCCTACACTGTACACTCTATCCCCTACACTCTATACCCTACACTCTATACCCTACACTCTATACCCTACACTCTATACCCTACACTCTACACTCTATACCCTACACTCTATACCATACACTCTATACCCTACACTCTATACCCTACACTCTACACTCTAAACTGTATACCATACACTCTATACCCTACACTCTACACCCTACACTGTATACCATACACTTTATACCCTACACTCTACACTCTATACCCTACACTTTATACCCTACACCCTACGCTCTATACCCTACACTCTATACCCTACACTCTACACTCTATACCCTACACTCTATTCCATACACTCTATATCCTACACTCTATACCCTACACTCTACACTCTATACCCTACACTCTACACTTTACACTCTATACCCTACACTCTATACTCTATACCCTACACTCTATACCGTACATTCTACACTCTATACCCTACACTCTATACCCTACACTCTAATCCCTACACTCTACACTCTATACCCTACACTCTATACCCTACACTCTATACCCTACACTCTACACTCTATACCCTACACTCTATACCCTACACTCTATACCCTGCACTCTACACTCTATACCCTACACTCTATACCATACACTCTATACCCTACACTCTACACTCTATTCCCTACACTCTATACCATACACTCTATATCCTACACTCAATACCCTACACTATACACTCTATACCCTACACTCTATAACATACACTCTATACCTTACACTCTATACCCTACAATCTATACCCTACACTCTATACCCTACACTCTACACTCTATACCCTACACTCTACACTTTACACTCTATACCCTACACTCTATACTCTATACCCTACACTCTATACCCTACACTCTATACCCTACAGTCTATACCCTACACTCTACACTGTATACCATACACTCTATACCCTACACTCTATACCCTACACTCTACACTCTATACCCTACAATCTATACCCTACACTCTATACCCTACTCTATACCCTACACTCTACACTCTATACCCTACACACTATAACATACACTCTATACACTACACTCTATACCTTGCACTCTATACCCTACACTCTACACTCTACAATCTATACCCTACACACTATACTCTATACCCTACACTCTATAACAAACACTCTATACCCTACACTATATACCATACACTCTATACCATACACTCTATACCGTACACTCTATACCCTACACTCTACACTCTATACTCTACACTCTATACCCTACACTCTATACCCTACACTGTATACCCTACACTCTACACTCTATACCCTACACTCTACACTCTACACTCTATGCCCTACACTTTATACCCTACACTCTACACTCTATACCATACACTCTATACCCTACACTCTACACTCTATACCCTACACTCTACACTCTATACCCTACACTCTATACTATACACTCTATACCCTACACTCTATACCCTACACTATACACTCTATACCCTACACTCTATACCCTACACTCTATACCCTACACTCTACACCCTACACTATATACCCTACACTCTGCACTCTATTCTCTACACTCTCTACCCTACACTCTATACCATACACTCTATACCATACACTCTGTCCCCTACACTCTATACCATACACTTTACACTCTATACCCTACTTTCTATACCCTACACTCTACACTCTATACCCTACACTCTATACCCTGCACTCTACACTCTATACCCTACACTCTACACTCTATACCCTACACTCTACACCCTACACTCTATACCATACACTCTATACCCTACACTCTAAACTCTATACCTTACACTCTATACCCTACACTCTATACCATACACCCTACGCTCTATACCCTACACTCTATACCCTACACTCTACACTCTATACCCTACACTCTATTCCATACACTCTATACCCTACACTCTATACCCTACACTTTACACTCTATACCCTACACTCTACACTTTACACTCTATACCCAACACTCTATACTCTATACCCTACACTCTATACCGTACATTCTACACTCTATACCCTACACTTTATACCCTACACTCTAATCCCTACACTCTACACTCTATACTCTACACTCTATACCCTACACTCTATACCCTACACTCTACACCCTACACTCTATACCCTACACTCTACACTCTAAACCCTACACTCTATACCATACACTCTACACTCTATACCCTACACTCTACACTCTATACCATACACTCTATACCCTACACTCTATACCCTACACTCTATACCCTACAATCTATACCCTACACTCTATACCCTACACTCTATACCCTACACTCTACACTCTATACCCTACACTCTACACTCTATACCATACACTCTATACCCTACACTCTATACCCTACACTCTACACTCTATACCCTACAGTCTATACCCTACACTCTATACCCTACACTCTATACCCTACACTCTATACCCTACACTCTACACTCTATACCCTACACTCTATACCCTACACTATACACTCTATACCCTACACTCTACACTCTATACCCTTCACTCTAAACCCTACACTCTATACCCTACACTCTCTACCCTACACTCTATACCATACACTCTATACCATACACTCTGTCCCCTACACTCTATACCATACACTTTACACTCTATACCCTACTTTCTATACCCTACACTCTACACTCTATACCCTACACTCTATACCCTGCACTCTACACTCTATACCCTACACTCTACACTCTATACCCTACACTCTACACCCTACACTCTATACCATACACTCTATACCCTACACTCTAAACTCTATACCTTACACTCTATACCCTACACTCTATACCCTACACCCTACGCTCTATACCCTACACTCTATACCCTACACTCTACACTCTATACCCTACACTCTATTCCATACACTCTATACCCTACACTCTACACTCTATACCCTACACTCTATACCATACACTCTATACCCTACACTCTATACCCTACACTATACACTCTATACCCTACACTCTACACTCTATACCATATACTCTATACCCTACACTCTATACCCTACACTCTACACTCTATACCCTACAATCTATACCCTACACTCTATACCCCACAATCTATACCCTACACTCTATACCCTACACTCTACACTCTATACCCTACACTCTATACCCTACACTCTATTCCCTACACTCTATACTATACACTCTATACCCTACACTCTATACCCTACACTATACACTCTATACCCTACACTCTACACCATACACTCTATACCCTACACTCTATACTCTACGCTATACACTCTATACCGTACAATCTATACCTTACACTCTATACCCTACACTCTATACCCTACACTCTATACCCTACACTCTACACTCTATAACCTACACT
Organism: Ranitomeya imitator; assembly: GCF_032444005.1. NCBI lineage: Eukaryota > Metazoa > Chordata > Amphibia > Anura > Dendrobatidae > Ranitomeya > Ranitomeya imitator. The sequence goes on from NC_091289.1 coordinate 88,066,978, forward strand.
CTATACCATACACTCTATATCCTACACTCTATACCCTACACTCTACACTCTATCCCCTACACTCTATACCATACACTCTATACCCTACACTCTATACCCTACACTCTATACCCTACACTCTACACTCTATACCCTACACTCTATACCATACACTCTATACTCTACACTCTATACCCTACACTCTACACTCTAAACTGTATACCATACACTCTATACCCTACACTCTACACCCTACACTCTATACCATACACTCTATACCCTACACTCTACACTCTATACCCTACACTCTATACCCTACACTCCATACCCTACACCCTACGCTCTATACCCTACACTCTACACTCTATACCCTACACTCTATTCCATACACTCTATACCCTACACTCTATACCCTTAACTCTATACCCTACACTCTACACTCTAAACCCTACACTCTATACCATACACTCTACACTCTATACCCTACACTCTACACTCTATACCATACACTCTATACCCTACACTCTATACCCTACACTCTACACTCTATACACTACAATCTATACCCTACACTCTATACCCTACACTCTATACCCTACACTCTACACTCTATACCCTACACTCTACACTCTATACCATACACTCTATACCCTACACTCTATACCCTACACTCTACACTCTATACCCTACAATCTATACCCTACACTCTATACCCTACACTCTATACCCTACACTCTACACTCTATACCCTACACTCTATACCCTACACTATACACTCTATACCCTACACTCTACACTCTATACCCTTCACTCTAAACCCTACACTCTATACCCTACACTCTCTACCCTACACTCTATACCATTCACTCTATACCATACACTCTGTCCCCTACACTCTATACCATACACTTTACACTCTATACCCTACTTTCTATACCCTACACTCTACACTCTATACCCTACACTCTATACCCTGCACTCTACACTCTATACCCTACACTCTACACTCTATACCCTACACTCTACACCCTACACTCTATACCATACACTCTATACCCTACACTCTAAACTCTATAACTTACACTCTATACCCTACACTCTATACCCTACACCCTACGCTCTATACCCTACACTCTATACCCTACACTCTACACTCTATACCCTACACTCTATTCCATACACTCTATACCCTACACTCTACACTCTATACCCTACACTCTATACCATACACTCTATACCCTACACTCTATACCCTACACTATACACTCTATACCCTACACTCTACACTCTATACCACATACTCTATACCCTACACTCTATACCCTACACTCTACACTCTATACCCTACAATCTATACCCTACACTCTATACCCCACAATCTATACCCTACACTCTATACCCTACACTCTACACTCTATACCCTACACTCTATACCCTACACTCTATTCCCTACACTCTATACTATACACTCTATACCCTACACTCTATACCCTACACTATACACTCTATACCCTACACTCTACACCATACACTCTATACCCTACACTCTATACTCTACGCTATACACTCTATACCATACAATCTATACCTTACACTCTATACCCTACACTCTATACCCTACACTCTATACCCTACACTCTACACTCTATAACCTACACTCTATACCATACACTCTATATCCTACACTCTATACCCTACACTCTACACTCTATCCCCTACACTCTATACCATACACTCTATACCCTACACTCTATACCCTACACTCTATACCCTACACTCTACACTCTATACCCTACACTCTATACCATACACTCTATACTCTACACTCTATACCCTACACTCTACACTCTAAACTGTATACCATACACTCTATACCCTACACTCTACACCCTACACTCTATACCATACACTCTATACCCTACACTCTACACTCTATACCCTACACTCTATACCCTACACTCTATACCCTACACCCTACGCTCTATACCCTACACTCTACACTCTATACCCTACACTCTATTCCATACACTCTATACCCTACACTCTATACCCTACACTCTACACTCTATACCCTACACTCTACACTTTACACTCTATACCCTACACTCTATACCCTACACTCTATACTCTATACCCTACACTCTATACCGTACATTCTACACTCTATACCCTACACTCTATACCCTACACTCTAATCCCTACACTCTACACTCTATACCCTACACTCTATACCCTACACTCTATACCCTACACTCTGCACTCTATACCCTACACTCTATACCCTACACTCTATACCCTACACTCTATACCCTACACTCTACACTCTATACCCTACACTCTATACCATACACTCTATACCCTACACTCTACACTCTATTCCCTACACTCTATACCATACACTCTATACCCTACACTCTATACCCTACACTATACACTCTATACCCTACACTCTACACTCTATAACATACACTCTATACCTTACACTCTATACCCTACACTCTACACTCTATACCCTACAATCTGTACCCTACACTCTATCCCCTATGCTGTATACCCTACTCTCTATACCCTACACTCTACACTCTATACCCTACAGTCTATACCCTACACTCTACACTGTATACCATACACTCTATACCCTACACTCTATACCCTACACTCTACACTCTATACCCTACAATCTTACCCTACACTCTATACCCTACTCTATACCCTACACTCTACACTCTATACCCTATACTCTATAACATACACACTATACACTACACTCTATACCTTGCACTCTATACCCTACACTCTACACTCTACAATCTATACCCTACACGCTACACTCTATACCCTACACTCGATAACAAACACTCTATACCCTACACTATATACCATACACTCTATACCATACACTCTATACCATACACTCTATACCCTACACTCTACACTCTATACTCTACACTCTATACCCTACACTCTATACCCTACACTGTATACCCTACACTCTACACTCTATACCCTACACTCTACACTCTACAGTCTATGCCCTACACTTTATACCCTACACTCTACACTCTATACCATACACTCTATACCCTACACTCTACACTCTATACCCTACACTCTACACTCTACACTCTATGCCCTACACTTTATACCCTACACTCTGCACTCTATACCATACACTCTATACTCTACACTCTATACCATACACTCCACACCCTACACTCTATACCATACACGCTATACCCTACACTCTACACTCTATACCCCACACTCTAGAGCATACACTCTACACCCTACACTCTATACCATACACTCTAATCCCTACACTCTATACCCTACACTCTATACCCTACACTCTACACTCTATTCCATACACTCTATACCCTACACTCTATACCCTACACTCTACACTCTACACTCTATTCCATACACTCTATACCCTACACTCTATACCCTATACTCTACACTCTGTACCCTACACTCTACACTCTGCACTCTAAACTCTATACCCTACACTCTATTCCATACACTCTATACCCTACACTCTATACCCTACACTCTATACCCTACAATATACACTTTACACTCTATATGCTACACTCTATACCCTACACTCTATAAGCTATACCCTACACTCTATACCGTACATTCTACACTCTATACCCTACACTCTATACCCTACACTCTAATCCCTACACTCTACACTCTATACCCTACACTCTATACCCTACACTCTATACCCTACACTCTACACTCTATACCCTACACTCTATACCCTACACTCTATACCCTACACTCTACACTCTATACCCTACACTCTATACCATACACTCTATACCCTACACTCTAAACTCTATTCCCTACACTCTATACCATACACTCTATACCCTACACTATACACTCTATACCCTACACTCTACACTCTATACCATACACTCTATACCCTATACTCTATACCCTATACTCTACACTCTATACCCTACAATCTATACCCTACATTCTATACCCTACACTCTGTACCCTACACTCTACACTCTATACCCTACACTCTATACCATACACTCTATACCCTACACTCTATACCCTACACACTATACCCTACACTCTACACTCTATACCCTACACTCTATAACATACACTCTATACCCTACACTCTACACCCTACACTCTACACTCTATACCCTACACTCTATAACCTACACTCTATACCCTACACTCTATACCCTACTCTCTACACTTTATACCCTACACTCTACACTCTATACCCTACACTCTATACCCTACACTCTACACTCTATACCCCACACTCTGCACTCTATACCCTACTCTCTAAACCCTACACTCTATACCCTACATTCTACACTCTATACCCTACACTCTATACTCTACACTCTACACTCTATACCCTACACTCTACACTCTATACCCTACTCTCTAAACCCTACACTCTATACCTTACACTCTATACCCTACACTCTACACTCTATACCCTACACACTATACCCTACACTCTATAACCTACACTCTATACCCTACACTCTATACCCTACACTCTACACCCTACACTTTATACCTTACACTCTATACCCTTCACTCTATACCCTACACTCTATACCCTGCACTCTATACCCTACACTCTACACTCTACACCATACACTCTATACCCTACCCTCTATACCCTACACTCTATACCCTTCACTCTATCCCCTACACTCTACACCCTTCACTTTATACCTTACACTCTATAACCCAACACTCTATACCCTACACCCTATGCTCTATACCTCACACTCTATACCCTACACTCTAAACTCTATACCATACACTCTATTCCATACACTCTATACCCTACACTCTATACCCTACACTCAACACTCTATACCCTACACTCTACACTTTACACTCTATACCCTACACTCTATACCCTACACTCTATACTCTATACCCTACACTCTATACCGTACATTCTACACTCTATACCCCACACTCAACACCCTACACTCTAATCCCTACACTCTACACTCTATACCCTACACTCTATACCCTACACTCTATACCCTACACTCTACACTCTATACCCTACACTCTATACCCTACACTCTATACCCTACACTCTATACTCTATACCCTACACTCTATACCATACATTCTATACCCTACACTCTACACTCTATTCCCTACACTCTATACCATACACTCTATACCCTACACTCTATACCCTACACTCTACACTCTACACCATACACTCTATACCCTACCCTCTATACCCTACACTCTATACCCTACACTCTATCCCCTACACTCTACACCCTTCACTTTATACCTTAAACTCTATACCCTACACTCTATACCCTACACTCTACACTCTATACATCACACTCTATACCCTACACTCTAAACTCTCTACCCTACACTCTATTCCATACACTCTATACCCTACACTCTATACCCTACACTCTACACTCTATACCCTACACTCTACACTTTACACTCTATACCCTACACTCTATTTCCTACACTCTATACTCTATACCCTACACTCTATACCGTACATTCTACACTCTATACCCCACACTCTATACCCTACACTCTAATCCCTACACTCTACACTCTATACCCTACACTCTATACCCTACACTCTATACCCTACACTCTACACTCTATACCCTACACTCTATACCCTACACTCTATACACTACACTCTACACATTATACCCTACACTCTATACCTTACCCTCTACACTCTATACCCTACACTCTATACCATACACTCTATACCCTACACTCTATACCCTACACTCTACACTCTATACCCTACACTCTATACCCTACACTCTATACCCTACTCTCTACACTTTATTCCCTACACTCTATACCCTACACTCTATACCCTACACTCTATACCCTACACCCTACACTCTACACCCTACACTCTACACTTTACACTCTATACCCTACACTCTAAACCCTACACTCTATACCCTACACTCTACACTTTATACCCTACACTCTATACCCTACACTCTATACCCTACACGCTATACCCTACACTCTATACCCTACACTCTATACCCTACACTCTATACCCTACACTCTACACCCTACACTCTATACCCTACACCCTATACCCTACACTCTATACCCTACACTCTATACCCTACACTCTATACCCTACACTCTATACCCTACACTCTATACCCTACACTCCATACCCTACACTCTATACCCTACACTCTATACCCTACACTCTATACCCTACACTCTATACCCTACACTCTACACTCTATACCCTACACTCTACACTCTAAACTGTATAACCTACACTCTACACTCTACACCTTACACTCTATACCATACACTCTATACCCTACACTCTACACTCTATACCCTACACTCTATACCCTACACTCTATACCCTACACCCTACGCAATATACCCTACACTCTACACTCTATACCCTACACTCTATACCCTACACACTATACCCTACACCCTACGCTCTATACCCTACACTCTATACCCTACACTCTACACTCTATACCCTACACTCTATTCCATACACTCTATACCCTACACTCTATACCCTACACTCTACACTCTATACCCTACACTCTATACCCTACACTCTATACTCTATACCCTACACTCTATAGCATACACTCTACACTCTATACCCTACACTCTACACTCTATACCCTACACTCTACACCCTACACTCTATACCATACACTCTATACCCTACACTCTAAACTCTATACCTTACACTCTATACCCTACACTCTATACCCTACACCCTACGCTCTATACCCTACACTCTATACCCTACACTCTACACTCTATACCCTACACTCTATTCCATACACTCTATACCCTACACTCTACACTCTATACCCTACACTCTATACCATACACTCTATACCCTACACTCTATACCCTACACTATACACTCTATACCCTACACTCTACACTCTATACCATATACTCTATACCCTACACTCTATACCCTACACTCTACACTCTATACCCTACAATCTATACCCTACACTCTATACCCCACAATCTATACCCTACACTCTATACCCTACACTCTACACTCTATACCCTACACTCTATACCCTACACTCTATTCCCTACACTCTATACTATACACTCTATACCCTACACTCTATACCCTACACTATACACTCTATACCCTACACTCTACACCATACACTCTATACCCTACACTCTATACTCTACGCTATACACTCTATACCGTACAATCTATACCTTACACTCTATACCCTACACTCTATACCCTACACTCTATACCCTACACTCTACACTCTATAACCTACACTCTATACCATACACTCTATATCCTACACTCTATACCCTACACTCTACACTCTATCCCCTACACTCTATACCATACACTCTATACCCTACACTCTATACCCTACACTCTATACCCTACACTCTACACTCTATACCCTACACTCTATACCATACACTCTATACTCTACACTCTATACCCTACACTCTACACTCTAAACTGTATACCATACACTCTATACCCTACACTCTACACCCTACACTCTATACCATACACTCTATACCCTACACTCTACACTCTATACCCTACACTCTATACCCTACACTCCATACCCTACACCCTACGCTCTATACCCTACACTCTACACTCTATACCCTACACTCTATTCCATACACTCTATACCCTACACTCTATACCCTTAACTCTATACCCTACACTCTACACTCTAAACCCTACACTCTATACCATACACTCTACACTCTATACCCTACACTCTACACTCTATACCATACACTCTATACCCTACACTCTATACCCTACACTCTACACTCTATACACTACAATCTATACCCTACACTCTATACCCTACACTCTATACCCTACACTCTACACTCTATACCCTACACTCTACACTCTATACCATACACTCTATACCCTACACTCTATACCCTACACTCTACACTCTATACCCTACAATCTATACCCTACACTCTATACCCTACACTCTATACCCTACACTCTACACTCTATACCCTACACTCTATACCCTACACTATACACTCTATACCCTACACTCTACACTCTATACCCTTCACTCTAAACCCTACACTCTATACCCTACACTCTCTACCCTACACTCTATACCATTCACTCTATACCATACACTCTGTCCCCTACACTCTATACCATACACTTTACACTCTATACCCTACTTTCTATACCCTACACTCTACACTCTATACCCTACACTCTATACCCTGCACTCTACACTCTATACCCTACACTCTACACTCTATACCCTACACTCTACACCCTACACTCTATACCATACACTCTATACCCTACACTCTAAACTCTATAACTTACACTCTATACCCTACACTCTATACCCTACACCCTACGCTCTATACCCTACACTCTATACCCTACACTCTACACTCTATACCCTACACTCTATTCCATACACTCTATACCCTACACTCTACACTCTATACCCTACACTCTATACCATACACTCTATACCCTACACTCTATACCCTACACTATACACTCTATACCCTACACTCTACACTCTATACCATATACTCTATACCCTACACTCTATACCCTACACTCTACACTCTATACCCTACAATCTATACCCTACACTCTATACCCCACAATCTATACCCTACACTCTATACCCTACACTCTACACTCTATACCCTACACTCTATACCCTACACTCTATTCCCTACACTCTATACTATACACTCTATACCCTACACTCTATACCCTACACTATACACTCTATACCCTACACTCTACACCATACACTCTATACCCTACACTCTATACTCTACGCTATACACTCTATACCATACAATCTATACCTTACACTCTATACCCTACACTCTATACCCTACACTCTATACCCTACACTCTACACTCTATAACCTACACTCTATACCATACACTCTATATCCTACACTCTATACCCTACACTCTACACTCTATCCCCTACACTCTATACCATACACTCTATACCCTACACTCTATACCCTACACTCTATACCCTACACTCTACACTCTATACCCTACACTCTATACCATACACTCTATACTCTACACTCTATACCCTACACTCTACACTCTAAACTGTATACCATACACTCTATACCCTACACTCTACACCCTACACTCTATACCATACACTCTATACCCTACACTCTACACTCTATACCCTACACTCTATACCCTACACTCTATACCCTACACCCTACGCTCTATACCCTACACTCTACACTCTATACCCTACACTCTATTCCATACACTCTATACCCTACACTCTATACCCTACACTCTACACTCTATACCCTACACTCTACACTTTACACTCTATACCCTACACTCTATACCCTACACTCTATACTCTATACCCTACACTCTATACCGTACATTCTACACTCTATACCCTACACTCTATACCCTACACTCTAATCCCTACACTCTACACTCTATACCCTACACTCTATACCCTACACTCTATACCCTACACTCTGCACTCTATACCCTACACTCTATACCCTACACTCTATACCCTACACTCTATACCCTACACTCTACACTCTATACCCTACACTCTATACCATACACTCTATACCCTACACTCTACACTCTATTCCCTACACTCTATACCATACACTCTATACCCTACACTCTATACCCTACACTATACACTCTATACCCTACACTCTACACTCTATAACATACACTCTATACCTTACACTCTATACCCTACACTCTACACTCTATACCCTACAATCTGTACCCTACACTCTATCCCCTATGCTGTATACCCTACTCTCTATACCCTACACTCTACACTCTATACCCTACAGTCTATACCCTACACTCTACACTGTATACCATACACTCTATACCCTACACTCTATACCCTACACTCTACACTCTATACCCTACAATCTTACCCTACACTCTATACCCTACTCTATACCCTACACTCTACACTCTATACCCTATACTCTATAACATACACACTATACACTACACTCTATACCTTGCACTCTATACCCTACACTCTACACTCTACAATCTATACCCTACACGCTACACTCTATACCCTACACTCGATAACAAACACTCTATACCCTACACTATATACCATACACTCTATACCATACACTCTATACCATACACTCTATACCCTACACTCTACACTCTATACTCTACACTCTATACCCTACACTCTATACCCTACACTGTATACCCTACACTCTACACTCTATACCCTACACTCTACACTCTACAGTCTATGCCCTACACTTTATACCCTACACTCTACACTCTATACCATACACTCTATACCCTACACTCTACACTCTATACCCTACACTCTACACTCTACACTCTATGCCCTACACTTTATACCCTACACTCTGCACTCTATACCATACACTCTATACTCTACACTCTATACCATACACTCCACACCCTACACTCTATACCATACACGCTATACCCTACACTCTACACTCTATACCCCACACTCTAGAGCATACACTCTACACCCTACACTCTATACCATACACTCTAATCCCTACACTCTATACCCTACACTCTATACCCTACACTCTACACTCTATTCCATACACTCTATACCCTACACTCTATACCCTACACTCTACACTCTACACTCTATTCCATACACTCTATACCCTACACTCTATACCCTATACTCTACACTCTGTACCCTACACTCTACACTCTGCACTCTAAACTCTATACCCTACACTCTATTCCATACACTCTATACCCTACACTCTATACCCTACACTCTATACCCTACAATATACACTTTACACTCTATATGCTACACTCTATACCCTACACTCTATAAGCTATACCCTACACTCTATACCGTACATTCTACACTCTATACCCTACACTCTATACCCTACACTCTAATCCCTACACTCTACACTCTATACCCTACACTCTATACCCTACACTCTATACCCTACACTCTACACTCTATACCCTACACTCTATACCCTACACTCTATACCCTACACTCTACACTCTATACCCTACACTCTATACCATACACTCTATACCCTACACTCTAAACTCTATTCCCTACACTCTATACCATACACTCTATACCCTACACTATACACTCTATACCCTACACTCTACACTCTATACCATACACTCTATACCCTATACTCTATACCCTATACTCTACACTCTATACCCTACAATCTATACCCTACATTCTATACCCTACACTCTATACCCTACACTCTACACTCTATACCCTACACTCTATACCATACACTCTATACCCTACACTCTATACCCTACACACTATACCCTACACTCTACACTCTATACCCTACACTCTATAACATACACTCTATACCCTACACTCTACACCCTACACTCTACACTCTATACCCTACACTCTATAACCTACACTCTATACCCTACACTCTATACCCTACTCTCTACACTTTATACCCTACACTCTACACTCTATACCCTACACTCTATACCCTACACTCTACACTCTATACCCCACACTCTGCACTCTATACCCTACTCTCTAAACCCTACACTCTATACCCTACATTCTACACTCTATACCCTACACTCTATACTCTACACTCTACACTCTATACCCTACACTCTACACTCTATACCCTACTCTCTAAACCCTACACTCTATACCTTACACTCTATACCCTACACTCTACACTCTATACCCTACACACTATACCCTACACTCTATAACCTACACTCTATACCCTACACTCTATACCCTACACTCTACACCCTACACTTTATACCTTACACTCTATACCCTTCACTCTATACCCTACACTCTATACCCTGCACTCTATACCCTACACTCTACACTCTACACCATACACTCTATACCCTACCCTCTATACCCTACACTCTATACCCTTCACTCTATCCCCTACACTCTACACCCTTCACTTTATACCTTACACTCTATAACCCAACACTCTATACCCTACACCCTATGCTCTATACCTCACACTCTATACCCTACACTCTAAACTCTATACCATACACTCTATTCCATACACTCTATACCCTACACTCTATACCCTACACTCTACACTCTATACCCTACACTCTACACTTTACACTCTATACCCTACACTCTATACCCTACACTCTATACTCTATACCCTACACTCTATACCGTACATTCTACACTCTATACCCCACACTCAACACCCTACACTCTAATCCCTACACTCTACACTCTATACCCTACACTCTATACCCTACACTCTATACCCTACACTCTACACTCTATACCCTACACTCTATACCCTACACTCTATACCCTACACTCTATACTCTATACCCTACACTCTATACCATACATTCTATACCCTACACTCTACACTCTATTCCCTACACTCTATACCATACACTCTATACCCTACACTCTATACCCTACACTCTACACTCTACACCATACACTCTATACCCTACCCTCTATACCCTACACTCTATACCCTACACTCTATCCCCTACACTCTACACCCTTCACTTTATACCTTAAACTCTATACCCTACACTCTATACCCTACACTCTACACTCTATACATCACACTCTATACCCTACACTCTAAACTCTCTACCCTACACTCTATTCCATACACTCTATACCCTACACTCTATACCCTACACTCTACACTCTATACCCTACACTCTACACTTTACACTCTATACCCTACACTCTATTTCCTACACTCTATACTCTATACCCTACACTCTATACCGTACATTCTACACTCTATACCCCACACTCTATACCCTACACTCTAATCCCTACACTCTACACTCTATACCCTACACTCTATACCCTACACTCTATACCCTACACTCTACACTCTATACCCTACACTCTATACCCTACACTCTATACACTACACTCTACACATTATACCCTACACTCTATACCTTACCCTCTACACTCTATACCCTACACTCTATACCATACACTCTATACCCTACACTCTATACCCTACACTCTACACTCTATACCCTACACTCTATACCCTACACTCTATACCCTACTCTCTACACTTTATTCCCTACACTCTATACCCTACACTCTATACCCTACACTCTATACCCTACACCCTACACTCTACACCCTACACTCTACACTTTACACTCTATACCCTACACTCTAAACCCTACACTCTATACCCTACACTCTACACTTTATACCCTACACTCTATACCCTACACTCTATACCCTACACGCTATACCCTACACTCTATACCCTACACTCTATACCCTACACTCTATACCCTACACTCTACACCCTACACTCTATACCCTACACCCTATACCCTACACTCTATACCCTACACTCTATACCCTACACTCTATACCCTACACTCTATACCCTACACTCTATACCCTACACTCCATACCCTACACTCTATACCCTACACTCTATACCCTACACTCTATACCCTACACTCTATACCCTACACTCTACACTCTATACCCTACACTCTACACTCTAAACTGTATAACCTACACTCTACACTCTACACCTTACACTCTATACCATACACTCTATACCCTACACTCTACACTCTATACCCTACACTCTATACCCTACACTCTATACCCTACACCCTACGCAATATACCCTACACTCTACACTCTATACCCTACACTCTATACCCTACACACTATACCCTACACCCTACGCTCTATACCCTACACTCTATACCCTACACTCTACACTCTATACCCTACACTCTATTCCATACACTCTATACCCTACACTCTATACCCTACACTCTACACTCTATACCCTACACTCTATACCCTACACTCTATACTCTATACCCTACACTCTATAGCATACACTCTACACTCTATACCCTACACTCTAATCCCTACACTCTACACTCTATACCCTACACTCTACACCCTACACTCTATACCCTACACTCTACACTCTATACCCTGCACTCTATACCATACACTCTTTATTATACACTCTATACCCTACACTCTATACTCTACACGCTATAACATACACTCTTTACCCTACACTCTATACCTTACACTCTATACCCTACACTCTACACCCTACACTCTGCACTCTATACCCTACACTCTATACCCTACACTCTATATCCTACACTCTATACCCTACACTCTACACTTTATACCCTACACTCTACACTCTATACCCTACACTCTATACCCTACACTCTACACTATATACCCTACTCTCTATACCTTACACTCTATACCCTACAATCTACACTCTATACCCTGCACTCTATACCATACACTTTATACCCTACACTCTATACCCTACACTCTATACCCTACACTCTATACCTTACACTCTATACCATACACTCTATACCCTACACTCTATACCCTACACTCTATACCCTACACTCTACACCCTTCACTTTATACCTTACACTCTATACCCTACACTCTATACCCTACACCCTACGCTCTATACCTCACACTTTATACCCTACACTCTAAACTCTATACCCTACACTCTATTCCATACACTCTATACCCTACACACTATACCCTACACTCTACACTCTATACCCTACACTCTACACTTTACACTCTATACCCTACACTCTATACCCTACACTCTATACTCTATACCCTACATTCTATACCGTACATTCTACACTCTATACCCTACACTCTATACCCTACACTTTAATCCCTACACTCTACACTCTATACCCTACACTCTATACCATACACTCTATACCCTACACTCAATACCCTACATTCTACACTCTATACCCTACACCCTATACCATACACTCTATACCCTATACTCTACATTCTATACCCTACAATCTATACCCTACACTCTATACCCTACACTCTATACCCTACACTCTATACCCTACACTCTATACCCTACACTCTATACCCTACACTCCATACCCTACACTCTATACCCTACACTCTATACCCTACACTCTATACCCTACACTCTATACCCTACACTCTACACTCTATACCCTACACTCTACACTCTAAACTGTATAACCTACACTCTACACTCTACACCTTACACTCTATACCATACACTCTATACCCTACACTCTACACTCTATACCCTACACTCTATACCCTACACTCTATACCCTACACCCTACGCAATATACCCTACACTCTACACTCTATACCCTACACTCTATACCCTACACACTATAACCTACACCCTACGCTCTATACCCTACACTCTATACCCTACACTCTACACTCTATACCCTACACTCTATTCCATACACTCTATACCCTACACTCTATACCCTACACTCTACACTCTATACCCTACACTCTATACCCTACACTCTATACTCTATACCCTACACTCTATAGCATACACTCTACACTCTATACCCTACACTCTAATCCCTACACTCTACACTCTATACCCTACACTCTACACCCTACACTCTATACCCTACACTCTACACTCTATACCCTGCACTCTATACCATACACTCTTTATTATACACTCTATACCCTACACTCTATACTCTACACGCTATAACATACACTCTTTACCCTACACTCTATACCTTACACTCTATACCCTACACTCTACACCCTACACTCTGCACTCTATACCCTACACTCTATACCCTACACTCTATATCCTACACTCTATACCCTACACTCTACACTTTATACCCTACACTCTACACTCTATACCCTACACTCTATACCCTACACTCTACACTATATACCCTACTCTCTATACCTTACACTCTATACCCTACAATCTACACTCTATACCCTGCACTCTATACCATACACTCTATACCCTACACTCTATACCCTACACTCTATACCCTACACTCTATACCTTACACTCTATACCATACACTCTATACCCTACACTCTATACCCTACACTCTATACCCTACACTCTACACCCTTCACTTTATACCTTACACTCTATACCCTACACTCTATACCCTACACCCTACGCTCTATACCTCACACTCTATACCCTACACTCTAAACTCTATACCCTACACTCTATTCCATACACTCTATACCCTACACACTATACCCTACACTCTACACTCTATACCCTACACTCTACACTTTACACTCTATACCCTACACTCTATACCCTACACTCTATACTCTATACCCTACATTCTATACCGTACATTCTACACTCTATACCCTACACTCTATACCCTACACTTTAATCCCTACACTCTACACTCTATACCCTACACTCTATACCATACACTCTATACCCTACACTCAATACCCTACATTCTACACTCTATACCCTACACCCTATACCATACACTCTATACCCTATACTCTACATTCTATACCCTACAATCTATACCCTACACTCTATACCCTACACTCTATACCCTACACTCTATACCCTACACTCTACACTCTATACCCTACACTCTATACCATACACTCTATACCCTACACTCTATACCCTACATTCTACACTCTATACCCTACACTCTATAACATACACTTTATACCCTACACTCTATACCTTACACTCTATACCCTACACTCTACACCCTACAATCTACACTCTATACCCTACACTCTATAACCTACACTCTATACCCTAAACTCTATACCCTACTCTCTACACTTTATACCCTAAACTCTACACTCTATACCCTACACTCTACACTCTATACCCTACTCTCTAAACCCTACACTCTATACCCTACACTCTTCACTCTATACCCTACACTCTATACCCCACACTCTACACTGAATACCCTACACTCTACACTCTATACCCTACTCTCTAAACCCTACACTCTATACCCTACACTCTACAATCTATACCCTACACTCTATACCCTACACTCTACACTCTATACTCTACACTCTATACCCTACACTCTATACCCTACACTCTATACCCTACACTCTACACTCCATACCCTACACTCTACACTCTATACCCTACTCTCTAAACCCTACACTCTATACCCTACACTCTACACTCTATACCCTACACTCTATACCCTACACTCTACACTCTATACCCTACACTCTATACCCTACACTCTATACCCTACACTCTATACCCTACACTCTGCACCCTACACTTTATACCTTACACTCTATACCCTACACTCTATACCCTACACTCTATACCATACACTCTATACCCTACACTCTATACCCTACACTCTATACCCTACACTCTACACTCTACACCATACACTCTATACCCTACCCTCTGTACTTTACACTCTATACCCTACACTCTACACATTATACCCTACACTCTATACCCTACACTCTATACCCTACGCTTTATACCTTACACTCTATACCCTACACTCTATACCCTACACTCTATACCATACACTCTATACCCTACACTCTATACCCTACACTCTATACCCTACACTCTACACTTTATACCCTACACTCTACACTCTATACCCTACACTCTATACCCTACACTCTACACTATATACCCTACACTCTATTCCATACACTCTATACCCTACACTCTATACCCTACACTCTATACCCTACACTCTATACCCTACACTCTACACCCTACACTCTATACCCTACACCCTATACCCTACACTCTATACCCTACACTCTATACCATACACTCTATACCCTACACTCTATACCCTACACTCTATACCCTACACTCTACACTTTATACCCTACACTCTACACTCTATACCCTACACTCTATACCCTACACTCTACACTATATACCCTACACTCTATTCCATACACTCTATACCCTACACTCTATACCCTACACTCTATACCCTACACTCTATACCCTACACTCTACACCCTACACTCTATACCCTACACCCTATACCCTACACTCTATACCCTACACTCTACACCCTTCACTCTATACCCTACACTCTATACCCTACACTCTATACCCTACACTCTATACCCTACACTCTATACCATACACTCTATACCCTACACTCTATACCCTACACTATACACTCTATACCCTACACTCTACACTCTATACCATACACTCTATACCCTAAACTCTATACGCTATACTCTACACTCTATACCCTACAATCTATACCCTACACTCTATACCCTACACTCTACACCCTACACTCTATACCCTACACTCTACACTCTATACCCTACACTCTATACCATACACTCTATACCCTACACTCTATACCCTACACTCTATACCCTACACTCTACACTCTATACCCTACACTCTATAACATACACTTTATACCCTACACTCTATACCTTACACTCTATACCCTACACTCTACACCCTACACTCTACACTCTATACCCTACACTCTATAACCTACACTCTATACCCTACACTCTATACCCTACTCTCTACACTTTATACCCTACACTCTACACTCTTTACCATACACTCTATACCCTACACTCTACACTCTATACCCTACACTCTACACTCTATACCCTACTCTCTAAACCCTACACTCTATACCCTACACTCTTCACTCTATACCCTACACTCTATACCCCACACTCTACACTTTATACCCTACACTCTACACTCTATACCCTACACTCTATACCCTACACTCTACACTATATACCCTACACTCTATTCAATACAATCTATACCCTACACTCTATACCCTACACTCTACACTTTATACCCTACACTCTACACTCTATACCCTACACTCTATACCCTACACTCTACACTATATACCCTACACTCTATTCCATACACTCTATACCCTACACTCTATACCCTACACTCTATACCCTACACTCTATACCCTACACTCTACACCCTACACTCTACACCCTACACTCTATACCCTACACCCTATACCCTACACTCTATACCCTACACTCTACACCCTTCACTCTATACCCTACACTCTATACCCTACACTCTATACCATACACTCTATACCCTACAATCTATATCCTACACTATACACTCTATACCCTACACTCTACACTCTATACCATACACTCTATACCCTAAACTCTATACGCTATACTCTACACTCTATACCCTACAATCTATACCCTACACTCTATACCCTACACTCTACACCCTACACTCTATACCCTACACTCTACACTCTATACCCTACACTCTATACCCTACACTCTACACTCTATACCCTACACTCTATAACATACACTTTATACCCTACACTCTATACCTTACACTCTATACCCTACACTCTACACCCTACACTCTACACTCTATACCCTACACTCTATAACCTACACTCTATACCCTACACTCTATACCCTACTCTATACACT
Source organism: Ranitomeya imitator (assembly GCF_032444005.1). Taxonomy (NCBI): domain Eukaryota; kingdom Metazoa; phylum Chordata; class Amphibia; order Anura; family Dendrobatidae; genus Ranitomeya; species Ranitomeya imitator. The sequence goes on from NC_091289.1 coordinate 88,086,357, forward strand.
TTATACCCTACACTCTACACTCTATACCATACACTCTATACCCTACACTCTACACTCTATACCCTACACTCTACACTCTATACCCTACTCTCTAAACCCTACACTCTATACCCTACACTCTTCACTCTATACCCTACACTCTATACCCCACACTCTACACTCTATACCCTACACTCTACACTCTATACCCTACTCTCTGAACCCTACACTCTATACCCTACACTCTATACCCTACTCTCTATACCCTACACTCTACACTTTATACCCTACACTCTATCCCCTACACTCTATACCCTACACTCTACACCCTACGCTTTATACCTTACACTCTATACCCTACACTCTATACCCTACACTCTATACCCTACACTCTATACCATACACTCTATACCCTACACTCTATGCCCTACACTCTACACTTTATACCCTACACTCTACACTCTATACCCTACACTCTATACCCTACACTCTACACTATATACCCTACACTCTATTCCATACACTCTATACCCTACACTCTATACCCTACACTCTATACCCTACACTCTATACCCTACACTCTACACCCTACACTCTATACCCTACACTCTAGACCTCACACTCTATACCCTACACTCTATACCCTACACTCTACACTCTATACCCTACAATCTATACCATACACTCTATACCATACACTCTATACCATACACTCTATCCCCTACACTCTATACCATACACTCTACACTCTATACCCTACACTCTATACCCTACACTCTACACCCTACACTATATACCCTACACTCTACACTCTGTTCCCTACACTCTCTACCCTACACTCTATACCATACACTCTATACCATACACTCTGTCCCCTACACTCTATACCATACACGTTACACTCTATACCCTACTTTCTATACCCTACACTCTACACTCTATACCCTACACCCTATACCCTACACTCTACACTCTATACCCTACACTCTACACTCTATACCCTACACTCTACACCCTACACTCTATACCATACACTCTATACCCTACACTCTACACTCTATACCTTACACTCTATAATCTACACTCTATACCCTACACCCTACGCTCTATACCCTACACTCTATACCCTACACTCTACACTCTATACCCTACACTCTATTCCATACACTCTATACCCTACACTCTATACCCTACACTCTACACTCTATACCCTACACTCTACACTCTATACCCTACACTCTACACCCTACACTCTATACCATACACTCTACACTCTATACCCTACACTCTATACCCTACACTCTACACCCTACACTATATACCCTACACTCTACACTCTGTTCCCTACACTCTCTACCCTACACTCTATACCATACACTCTATACCATACACTCTGTCCCCTACACTCTATACCATACACGTTACACTCTATACCCTACTTTCTATACCCTACACTCTACACTCTATACCCTACACTCTATACCCTACACTCTACACTCTATACCCTACACTCTACACTCTATACCCTACACTCTACACCCTACACTCTATACCATACACTCTATACCCTACACTCTACACTCTATACCTTACACTCTATACCCTACACTCTATACCCTACACCCTACGCTCTATACCCTACACTCTATACCCTACACTCTACACTCTATACCCTACACTCTATTCCATACACTCTATACCCTACACTCTATACCCTACACTTTACACTCTATACCCTACACTCTACACTTTATACTCTATACCCTACACTCTATACCCTACACTCTATACCGTACATTCTACACTCTATACCCTACACTCTATACCCTACACTCTAATCCCTACACTCTACACTCTATACTCTACACTCTATACCCTACACTCTATACCCTACACTCTACACCCTACACACTATACCCTACACTCTATACCCTACACTCTATACCCTACACTCTACACTCTATACCCTACACTCTATACCATACACTCTACACTCTATTCCCTACACTCTATACCATACACTCTATACCCTACACTCTATACCCTACACTCTACACTCTATACCCTACAATCTATACCCTACACTCTATACCCTACACTCTATACCCTACACTCTATACCCTACACTCTACACTCTATACCCTACACTCTATACCATACATTCTATACCCTACACTCTATACCATGCACTCTACACCATACACTCTATACCATACACTCTATATCCCACACTCTACACTTTATACCCTACACTCTATACCCTACACTCTATACTATACACTCTATACCCTACACTCTATACCCTACACTATACACTCGATACCCTACACTCTACACCATACACTCTATACCCTACACTCTATACCCTACACTCTATACTCTACACTCTACACTCTATAACCTACACTCTATACCATACACTCTATATCCTACACTCTATACCCTACACACTATACCCTACACTCTACACTCTATCTCCTACACTCTATACCATACACTCTATACCCTACACTCTATACCCTACACTCTATACCCTACACTCTACACTCTATACCCTACACTCTATACCATACACTCTATACCCTAAACTCTATACCCTACACTCTACACTCTAAACTGTATACCATACACTCTATACCCTACACTCTACACCCTACACTCTATACCATACACTCTATACCCTACACTCTACACTCTATACCCTACACTCTATACCCTACACTCTATACCCTACACCCTACGCTCTATACCCTACACTCTATACCCTACACTCTACACTCTATACCCTACACTCTATTCCATACACTCTATACCCTACACTCTATACCCTACACTGTACACTCTATACCCTACACTCTACACTTTACACTCTATACCCTACACTCTATACCCTACACTCTATACTCTATACCCTACACTCTATACCGTACATTCTACACTCTATACCCTACACTCTATACCCTACACTCTAATCCCTACACTCTACACTCTATACCCTACACTCTATACCCTACACTCTATACCCTACACTCTACACTCTATACCCTACACTCTATACCCTACACTCTATCCCCTACACTCTATACCCTACACTCTACACTCTATACCCTACACTCTATACCATACACTCTATACCCTACACTCTACACTCTATACCCTACTCTCTAAACCCTACACTCTATACCCTACACTCTATACCCTACACTCTATACCCTACACTCTATACCCTACACTCTATACCATACACTCTATACCCTACACTCTATGCCCTACACTCTACACTTTATACCCTACACTCTACACTCTATACCCTACACTCTATACCCTACACTCTACACTATATACCCTACACTCTATTCCATACACTCTATACCCTACACTCTATACCCTACACTCTATACCCTACACTCTATACCCTACACTCTACACCCTACACTCTATACCCTACACCCTATACCCTAAACTCTATACCCTACACTCTACACCCTACACTCTATACCCTACACTCTAGACCTCACACTCTATACCCTACAATCTATACCCTACACTCTACACTCTATACCCTACACTCTATACCCTACACTCTATACCCTACAATCTATACCATTCACTCTATACCATACACTCTATACCATACACTCTATCCCCTACACTCTATACCATACACTCTACACTCTATACCCTACACTCTATACCCTACACTCTACACCCTACACTATATACCCTACACTCTACACTCTGTTCCCTACACTCTCTACCCTACACTCTATACCATACACTCTATACCATACACTCTGTCCCCTACACTCTATACCATACACGTTACACTCTATACCCTACTTTCTATACCCTACACTCTACACTCTATACCCTACACTCTATACCCTACACTCTACACTCTATACCCTACACTCTACACTCTATACCCTACACTCTACACCCTACACTCTATACCATACACTCTATACCCTACACTCTACACTCTATACCTTACACTCTATACCCTATATACCTTACACTCTATACCCTACACTCTATACCCTACACCCTACGCTCTATACCCTACACTCTATACCCTACACTCTACACTCTATACCCTACACTCTATTCCATACACTCTATACCCTACACTCTATACCCTACACTCTACACTTTATACTCTATACCCTACACTCTATACTCTATACCCTACACTCTATACCGTACATTCTACACTCTATACCCTACACTCTATACCCTACACTCTAATCCCTACACTCTACACTCTATACTCTACCCTCTATACCCTACACTCTATACCCTACACTCTCATCCCTACACTCTACACTCTATACCCTACACCCTATACCATACACTCTATACCCTACACTCTACACTCTATACCCTACACTCTATACCCTACACTCTATACCATACATTCTATACCCTACATTCTATACCCTACATTCTACACTCTATACCATACACTCTATACCCTAAACTCTATACCCTATACTCTACATTCTATACCATACAATCTATACCCTACACTCTATACCCTACACTCTATACCCTACACTCTATACCCTACACTCTACACTCTATACCCTACACTCTATACCATACACTCTATACCCTACACTCTATACCCTACATTCTACACTCTATAACATACACTTTATACCCTACACTCTATACCTTACACTCTATACCCTACACTCTACACCCTACAATCTACACTCTATACCCTACACTCTATAACCTACACTCTATACCCTAAACTCTATACCCTACTCTCTACACTTTATACCCTACACTCTACACTCTATACCCTACACTCTACACTCTATACCCTACTCTCTAAACCCTACACTCTATACCCTACACTCTTCACTCTATACCCTACACTCTATACCCCACACTCTACACTGAATACCCTACACCCTACACTCTATACCCTACACTCTACAATCTATACCCTACACTCTATACCCTACACTCTACACTCTATACTCTACACTCTATACCCTACACTCTATACCCTACACTCTATACCCTACACTCTACACTCCATACCCTACACTCTACACTCTATACCCTACTCTCTAAACCCTACACTCTATACCCTACACTCTACACTCTATACCCTACACTCTATACCCTACACTCTACACTCTATACCCTACACTGTATACCCTACACTCTATACCCTACACTCTATACCCTACACTCTATACCCTACACTCTGCACCCTACACTTTATACCTTACTCTCTATACCCTACACTCTATACCCTACACTCTATACCATACACTCTATACCCTACACTCTATACCCTACACTCTATACCCTACACTCTACACTCTACACCATACACTCTATACCCTACCCTCTGTACTTTACACTCTATACCCTACACTCTACACATTATACCCTACACTCTATACCCTACACTCTATACCCTACACTCTACACTCTATACCCTATAATCTATACCCTATGCTCTATACCCTACACTCTATACCCTACACTCTATACCCTACACTCTACACTCTATACCCTACACTCTATACCCTACACTCTACACTCTTTACCCTACACTCTATACCATACACTCTATAACCTACACTCTATACCCTACACTCTATACCCTACACTCTACACCCTTCACTTTATACCTTACACTCTATACCCTACACTCTATACCCTACACTCTATACCCTACACCCTACGCTCTATACCTCACACTCTATACCCTACACTCTAAACTCTATACCCTACAGTCTATTCCATACACTCTATACCCTACACTCTATACCCTACACTCTACACTCTATACCCTACACTCTACACTATACACTCTTTACCCTACACTCTATACCATACACTCTATAACCTACACTCTATACCCTATGCTCTATACCCTACACTCTATACCCTACACTCTATACCCTACACTCTACACTCTATACCCTACACTCTATACCCTACACTCTACACTCATTACCCTACACTCTATACCATACACTCTATAACCTACACTCTATACCCTACACTCTATACCCTACACTCTATACCCTACACTCTACACCCTTCACTTTATACCTTACACTCTATACCCTACACTCTATACCCTACACCCTACGCTCTATACCTCACACTCTATACCCTACACTCTAAACTCTATACCCTACAGTCTATTCCATACACTCTATACCCTACACTCTATACCCTACACTCTACACTCTATACCCTACACTCTACACTATACACTCTATACCCTACACTTTATACCCTGCACTCTATACTCTATACCCTACACTCTATACCGTACATTCTACACTCTATACCCTACACTCTATACCCTACACTCTATACCCTACACTCTATACCCTACACTCTACACTCTATACCCTACACTCTATACCCTACACTCTACACCCTACACTCTACACCCTACGCTTTATACCTTACACTCTATTCCATACACTCTATACCCTACACTCTATACCCTACACTCTATACCCTACACTCTATACCCTACACTCTACACCCTACACTCTATACCCTACACCCTATACCCTACACTCTATACCCTACACTCTACACCCTTCACTCTATACCCTACACTCTATACCCTACACTCTGTACCATACACTCTATACCCTACACTCTATACCCTACACTATACACTCTATACCCTACACTCTACACTCTATACCATACACTCTATACCCTAAACTCTATACGCTATACTCTATACCCTACACTCTACACTCTATACCCTACACTCTATACCATACACTCTATACCCTACACTCTATACCCTACACTCTACACTCTATACCCTACACTCTATAACATACACTTTATACCCTACACTCTATACCTTACACTCTATACCCTACAATCTATACCCTACACTCTATACCCTACACGCTACACCCTACACTCTATACCCTACACTCTACACTCTATACCCTACACTCTATACCATACACTCTATACCCTACACTCTATACCCTACACTCTACACTCTATACCCTACACTCTATAACATACACTTTATACCCTACACTCTATACCTTACACTCTATACCCTACACTCTACACCCTACACTCTACACTCTATACCCTACACTCTATAACCTACAATCTATACCCTACACTCTATACCCTACTCTCTACACTTTATACCCTACACTCTACACTCTTTACCATACACTCTATACCCTACACTCTACACTCTATACCCTACACTCTACACTCTATACCCTACTCTCTAAACCCTACACTCTATACCCTACACTCTTCACTCTATACCCTACACTCTATACCCCACACTCTACACTTTATACCCTACACTCTACACTCTATACCCTACACTCTATACCCTACACTCTACACTATATACCCTACACTCTATTCCATACACTCTATACCCTACACTCTATACCCTACACTCTACACTTTATACCCTACACTCTACACACTATACCCTACACTCTATACCCTACACTCTACACTATATACCCTACACTCTATTCCATACACTCTATACCCTACACTCTATACCCTACACTCTATACTCTACACTCTATACCCTACACTCTACACCCTACACTCTACACCCTACACTCTATACCCTACACCCTATACCCTACACTCTATACCCTACACTCTACACCCTTCACTCTATACCCTACACTCTATACCCTAAACTCTATACGCTATACTCTACACTCTATACCCTACAATCTATACCCTACACTCTATACCCTACACTCTACACCCTACACTCTATACCCTACACTCTACACTCTATACCCTACACTCTTTACCATACACTCTATACCCTACACTCTATACCCTACACTCTATACCCTACACTCTACACTCTATACCCTACACTCTATAACATACACTTTATACCCTACACTCTATACCTTACACTCTATACCCTACACTCTACACCCTACACTCTATAACCTACACTCTATACCCTACACTCTATACCCTACTCTCTACACTTTATACCCTACACTCTACACTCTATACCATACACTCTATACCCTACACTCTACACTCTATACCCTACACTCTACACTCTATACCCTACTCTCTAAACCCTACACTCTATACCCTACACTCTATACCCTACTCTCTATACCCTACACTCTACACTTTATACCCTACACTCTATCCCCTACACTCTATCCCCTACACTCTATACCCTACACTCTACACCCTACGCTTTATACCTTACACTCTATACCCTACACTCTATACCCTACACTCTATACCCTACACTCTATACCATACACTCTATACCCTACACTCTATGCCCTACACTCTACACTTTATACCCTACACTCTACACTCTATACCCTACACTCTATACCCTACACTCTACACTATATACCCTACACTCTATTCCATACACTCTATACCCTACACTCTATACCCTACACTCTATACCCTACACTCTATACCCTACACTCTACACCCTACACTCTATACCCTACACCCTATACCCTACACTCTATACCCTACACTCTACACCCTACACTCTATACCCTACACTCTAGACCTCACACTCTATACCCTACACTCTATACCCTACACTCTACACTCTATACCCTACACTCTATACCCTACACTCTATACCCTACAATCTATACCATACACTCTATACCATACACTCTATACCATACACTCTATCCCCTACACTCTATACCATACACTCTACACTCTATACCCTACACTCTATACCCTACACTCTACACCCTACACTATATACCCTACACTCTACACTCTGTTCCCTACACTCTCTACCCTACACTCTATACCATACACTCTATACCATACACTCTGTCCCCTACACTCTATACCATACACGTTACACTCTATACCCTACTTTCTGTACCCTACACTCTACACTCTATACCCTACACTCTATACCCTACACTCTACACTCTATACCCTACACTCTACACTCTATACCCTACACTCTACACCCTACACTCTATACCATACACTCTATACCCTACACTCTACACTCTATACCTTACACTCTATACCCTACACTCTATACCCTACACCCTACGCTCTATACCCTACACTCTATACCCTACACTCTATACTATACACTCTATACCCTACACTCTATACCCTACACTATACACTCTATACCCTACACTCTACACCATACACTCTATACCCTACACTCTATACTCTACGCTATACACTCTATACCCTACAATCTATACCTTACACTCTATACCCTACACTCTATACCCTACACTCTATACTCTACACTCTACACTCTATAACCTACACTCTATACCATACACTCTATATCCTACACTCTATACCCTACACACTATACCCTACACTCTACACTCTATCTCCTACACTCTATACCATACACTCTATACCCTACACTCTATACCCTACACTCTATACCCTACACTCTACACTCTATACCCTACACTCTATACCCTACACTCTATACCCTACAATCTATACCATACACTCTATACCATACACTCTATACCATACACTCTATCCCCTACACTCTATACCATACACTCTACACTCTATACCCTACACTCTATACCCTACACTCTATACCATACACTCTATACCCTAAACTCTATACCCTACACTCTACACTCTAAACTGTATACCATACACTCTATACCCTACACTCTACACCCTACACTCTATACCATACACTCTATACCCTACACTCTACACTCTATACCCTACACTCTATACCCTACACTCTATACCCTACACCCTACGCTCTATACCCTACACTCTATACCCTACACTCTACACTCTATACCCTACACTCTATTCCATACACTCTATACCCTACACTCTATACCCTACACTCTACACTCTATACCCTACACTCTACACTTTACACTCTATACCCTACACTCTATACCCTACACTCTATACTCTATACCCTACACTCTATACCGTACATTCTACACTCTATACCCTACACTCTATACCCTACACTCTAATCCCTACACTCTACACTCTATACCCTACACTCTATACCCTACACTCTATACCCTACACTCTACACTCTATACCCTACACTCTATACCCTACACTCTATCCCCTACACTCTATACCCTACACTCTACACTCTATACCCTACACTCTATACCATACACTCTATACCCTACACTCTACACTCTATACCCTACTCTCTAAACCCTACACTCTATACCCTACACTCTATACCCTACTCTCTATACCCTACACTCTACACTTTATACCCTACACTCTATCCCCTACACTCTATACCCTACACTCTACACCCTACGCTTTATACCTTACACTCTATACCCTACACTCTATACCCTACACTCTATACCCTACACTCTATACCATACACTCTATACCCTACACTCTATGCCCTACACTCTACACTATATACCCTACACTCTACACTCTATACCCTACACTCTATACCCTACACTCTATACCCTACACTCTACACTATATACCCTACACTCTACACTCTATACCCTACACTCTATACCCTACACTCTACACTATATACCCTACACTCTATTCCATACACTCTATACCCTACACTCTATACCCTACACTCTATACCCTACACTCTATACCCTACACTCTACACCCTACACTCTATACCCTACACCCTATACCCTACACTCTATACCCTACACTCTACACCCTACACTCTATACCCTACACTCTAGACCTCACACTCTATACCCTACACTCTATACCCTACACTCTATACCCTACACTCTACACTCTATTCCCTACACTCTATACCATACACTCTATACCCTACACTCTATGCCCTACACTCTACACTTTATACCCTACACCCTACACTCTATACCCTACACTCTATACCCTACACTCTATACCCTACAATCTATACCATACACTCTATACCATACACTCTATCCCCTACACTCTATACCATACACTCTACACTCTATACCCTACACTCTATACCCTACACTATACACCCTACACTATATACCCTACACTCTACACTCTGTTCCCTACACTCTCTACCCTACACTCTATACCATACACTCTATACCATACACTCTGTCCCCTACACTCTATACCATACACGTTACACTCTATACCCTACTTTCTATACCCTACACTCTACACTCTATACCCTACACTCTATACCCTACACTCTACACTCTATACCCTACACTCTACACTCTATACCCTACACTCTACACCCTACACTCTATACCATACACTCTATACCGTACACTCTACACTCTATACCTTACACTCTATACCCTACACTCTATACCCTACACCCTACGCTCTATACCCTACACTCTATACCCTACACTCTACACTCTATACCCTACACTCTATTCCATACACTCCATACCCTACACTCTATACCCTACACTTTACACTCTATACCCTACACTCTACACTTTATACTCTATACCCTACACTCTATACTCTATACCCTACACTCTATACCGTACATTCTACACTCTATACCCTACACTCTATACCCTACACTCTAATCCCTACACTCTACACTCTATACTCTACACTCTACACCCTATACTCTATACCCTACACTCTACACCCTACACTCTATACCATACACTCTATACCCTACACTCTATACCCTACACTCTACACTCTATACCCTACACTCTATACCATACACTCTACACTCTATTCCCTACACTCTATACCATACACTCTATACCCTACACTCTATACCCTACACTCTACACTCTATACCCTACAATCTATACCCTACAATCTATACCCTACACTCTATACCCTACACTCTATACCCTACACTCTACACTCTATACCCTACACTCTATACCATACACTCTATACCCTACACTCTATACCATGCACTCTACACCATACACTCTATACCATACACTCTATATCCCACACTCTACACTTTATACCCTACACTCTATACCCTACACTCTATACTATACTCTCTATACCCTACACTCTATACCCTACACTATACACTCTATACCCTACACTCTACACCATACACTCTATACCCTACACTCTATACTCTACGCTATACACTCTATACCCTACAATCTATACCTTACACTCTATACCCTACACTCTATACCCTACACTCTATACTCTACACTCTACACTCTATAACCTACACTCTATACCATACACTCTATATCCTACACTCTATACCCTACACACTATACCCTACACTCTACACTCTATCTCCTACACTCTATACCATACACTCTATACCCTACACTCTATACCCTACACTCTATACCCTACACTCTACACTCTATACCCTACACTCTATACCATACACTCTATACCCTAAACTCTATACCCTACACTCTACACTCTAAACTGTATACCATACACTCTATACCCTACACTCTACACCCTACACTCTATACCATACACTCTATACCCTACACTCTACACTCTATACCCTACACTCTATACCCTACACTCTATACCCTACACCCTACGCTCTATACCTTACACTCTATACCCTACACTCTACACTCTATACCCTACACTCTATTCCATACACTCTATACCCAACACTCTATACCCTACACTCTACACTCTATACCCTACACTCTACACTTTACACTCTATACCCTACACCCTACACTCTATACCGTACATTCTACACTCTATACCCTACACTCTATACCCTACACTCTAATCCCTACACTCTACACTCTATACCCTACACTCTATACCCTACACTATATACCCTACACTCTACACTCTATACCCTACACTCTATACCCTACACTCTATCCCCTACACTCTATACCCTACACTCTACACTCTATACCCTACACTCTATACCATACACTCTATACCCTACACTCTAAACCCTACACTATACACTCTATACCCTACACTCTACACTCTATACCCTACACTCTATACCATACACTCTATACCCTACACTCTACACTCTATACCCTACTCTCTAAACCCTACACTCTATACCCTACACTCTATACCCTACTCTCTATACCCTACACTCTACACTTTATACCCTACACTCTATCCCCTACACTCTATACCCTACACTCTACACCCTACGCTTTATACCTTACACTCTATACCCTACACTCTATACCCTACACTCTATACCCTACACTCTATACCATACACTCTATACCCTACACTCTATGCCCTACACTCTACACTATATACCCTACACTCTATACCCTACACTCTACACTATATACCCTACACTCTACACTCTATACCCTAAACTCTATACCCTACACTCTACACTATATACCCTACACTCTATTCCATACACTCTATACCCTACACTCTATACCCTACACTCTATACCCTACACTCTATACCCTACACTCTACACCCTACACTCTATACCCTACACCCTATACCCTACACTCTATACCCTACACTCTACACCCTACACTCTATACCCTACACTCTAGACCTCACACTCTATACCCTACACTCTATACCCTACACTCTATACCCTACACTCTACACTCTATTCCCTACACTCTATACCATACACTCTATACCCTACACTCTATGCCCTACACTCTACACTTTATACCCTACACCCTACACTCTATACCCTACACTCTATACCCTACACTCTATACCCTACAATCTATACCATACACTCTATACCATACACTCTATCCCCTACACTCTATACCATACACTCTACACTCTATACCCTACACTCTATACCCTACACTATACACCCTACACTATATACCCTACACTCTACACTCTGTTCCCTACACTCTCTACCCTACACTCTATACCATACATTCTATACCATACACTCTGTCCCCTACACTCTATACCATACACGTTACACTCTATACCCTACTTTCTATACCCTACACTCTACACTCTATACCCTACACTCTATACCCTACACTCTACACTCTATACCCTACACTCTACACTCTATACCCTACACTCTACACCCTACACTCTATACCATACACTCTATACCGTACACTCTACACTCTATACCTTACACTCGATACCCTACACTCTATACCCTACACCCTACGCTCTATACCCTACACTCTATACCCTACACTCTACACTCTATACCCTACACTCTATTCCATACACTCCATACCCTACACTCTATACCCTACACTTTACACTCTATACCCTACACTCTACACTTTATACTCTATACCCTACACTCTATACTCTATACCCTACACTCTATACCGTACATTCTACACTCTATACCCTACACTCTATACCCTACACTCTAATCCCTACACTCTACACTCTATACTCTACACTCTACACCCTATACTCTATACCCTACACTCTACACCCTACACTCTATACCATACACTCTATACCCTACACTCTATACCCTACACTCTACACTCTATACCCTACACTCTATACCATACACTCTACACTCTATTCCCTACACTCTATACCATACACTCTATACCCTACACTCTATACCCTACACTCTACACTCTATACCCTACAATCTATACCCTACACTCTATACCCTACACTCTATACCCTACACTCTACACTCTATACCCTACACTCTATACCATACACTCTATACCCTACACTCTATACCATGCACTCTACACCATACACTCTATACCATACACTCTATATCCCACACTCTACACTTTATACCCTACACTCTATACCCTACACTCTATACTATACTCTCTATACCCTACACTCTATACCCTACACTATACACTCTATACCCTACACTCTACACCATACACTCTATACCCTACACTCTATACTCTACGCTATACACTCTATACCCTACAATCTATACCTTACACTCTATACCCTACACTCTATACCCTACACTCTATACTCTACACTCTACACTCTATAACCTACACTCTATACCATACACTCTATATCCTACACTCTATACCCTACACACTATACCCTACACTCTACACTCTATCTCCTACACTCTATACCATACACTCTATACCCTACACTCTATACCCTACACTCTATACCCTACACTCTACACTCTATACCCTACACTCTATACCATACACTCTATACCCTAAACTCTATACCCTACACTCTACACTCTAAACTGTATACCATACACTCTATACCCTACACTCTACACCCTACACTCTATACCATACACTCTATACCCTACACTCTACACTCTATACCCTACACTCTATACCCTACACTCTATACCCTACACCCTACGCTCTATACCTTACACTCTATACCCTACACTCTACACTCTATACCCTACACTCTATTCCATACACTCTATACCCAACACTCTATACCCTACACTCTACACTCTATACCCTACACTCTACACTTTACACTCTATACCCTACACTCTATACCCTACACTCTATACCCTACACTCTACACTCTATACCCTACACTCTATACCCTACACTCTAATCCCTACACTCTACACTCTATACCCTACACTCTATACCCTACACTATATACCCTACACTCTACACTCTATACCCTACACTCTATACCCTACACTCTATCCCCTACACTCTATACCCTACACTCTACACTCTATACCCTACACTCTATACCATACACTCTATACCCTACACTCTAAACCCTACACTATACACTCTATACCCTACACTCTACACTCTATAACATACACTCTATACCTTACACTCTATACCCTACACTCTACACTCTATACCCTACAATCTATACCCTACACTCTATACCCTACACTCTATACACTACACTCTACACATTATACCCTGCACTCTATACCCTACCCTCTACACTCTATACCCTACACTCTATACCATACACTCTATACCCTACACTCTATACCCTACACTCTATACCCTACACTCTACACTCTACACCATACACTCTATACCCTACCCTCTATACCCTACACTCTATACCCTACACTCTGTCCCCTACACTCTACACCCTTCACTTTATACCTTACACTCTATACCCTACACTCTATACCCTACACTCTACACTCTATACATCACACTCTATACCCTACACTCTAAACTCTATACCCTACACTCTATTCCATACACTCTATACCCTACACTCTATACCCTACACTCTACACTCTATACCCTACACTCTACACTTTACACTCTATACCCTACACTCTATACCCTACACTCTATTCTCTATACCCTACACTCTATACCGTACATTCTACACTCTATACCCCACACTCTATACCCTACACTCTAATCCCTACACTCTACACTCTATACCCTACACTCTATACCCTACACTCTATACCCTACACTCTACACTCTATACCCTACACTCTATACCCTACACTCTATACACTACACTCTGCACATTATACCCTACACTCTATACCTTACCCTCTACACTCTATACCCTACACTCTATACCATTCACTCTATACCCTACTCTCTACACTTTATACCCTACACTTTATACCCTACACTCTATACCCTACACTCTATACCCTACACTCTATACCCTACACCCTACACTCTACACCCTACACTCTACACTTTACACTCTATACCCTACACTCTATACCCTACACTCTATACCCCACAATCTACACTTTATACCCTACACTCTATACCCTACTCTCTATACCCTACACTCTATACCCTACACGCTATACCCTACACTCTATACCCTACACTCTATACCCTACACTCTATACCCTACACTCTACACCCTACACTCTATACCCTACACCCTATACCCTACACTCTATACCCTACACTCTACACCCTACACTCTATACCCTACACTCTATACCCTACACTCTATACCCTACACTCTACACTCTATACCCTACACTCTATACCCTACACTCTACACTCTATACCCTACACTCTATACCATACACTCTATACCCTAAACTCTATACCCTGCACTCTACACTCTAAACTGTATACCATACACTCTATACCCTACACTCTACACCCTACACTCTATACCATACACTCTATACCCTACACTCTACACTCTATACCCTACACTCTATACCCTACACTCTATACCCTACACCCTACGCTCTATACCCTACACTCTATACCCTACACTCTACACTCTATACCCTACACTCTATTCCATACACTCTATACCCTACACTCTACACTCTATACCCTACACTCTACACTTTACACTCTATACCCTACACTCTATACCCTACACTCTATACTCTATACCCCACACTCTATACCGTACATTCTACACTCTATACCCTACACTCTATACCCTACACCCTATACCCTACACTCTATACCCTACACTCTACACCCTACACTCTATACCCTACACTCTATACCCTACACTCTATTCCCTACACTCTACATTCTATACCCTACACTCTATACCCTACACTCTATACCCTACACTCTATACCCTACACTCTATACCCTACACTCTACACTCTATACCCTACACTCTATACCATACACTCTATACCCTAAACTCTATACCCTACACTCTACACTCTAAACTGTATACCATACACTCTATACCCTACACTCTACACCCTACACTCTATACCATACACTCTATACCCTACACTCTACACTCTATACCCTACACTCTATACCCTACACTCTATACCCTACACCCTACGCTCTATACCCTACACTCTATACCCTACACTCTACACTCTATACCCTACACTCTACACTTTACACTCTATACCCTACACTCTATACCCTACACTCTATACTCTATACCCTACACTCTATACCGTACATTCTACACTCTATACCCTACACTCTATACCCTACACTCTAATCCCTACACTCTACACTCTATACCCTACACTCTATACCCTACACTCTATACCCTACACTCTACACTCTATACCCTACACTCTATACCCTACACTCTATCCCCTACACTCTATACCCTACACTCTACACTCTATACCCTACACTCTATACCATACACTCTATACTCTACACTCTACACTCTATTCCCTACACTCTATACCATACACTCTATACCCTACACTCTATACCCTACACTATACACTCTATACCCTACACTCTACACTCTATAACATACACTCTATACCTTACACTCTATACCCTACACTCTACACTCTATACCCTACAATCTATACCCTACACTCTATACCCTACACTCTATACACTACACTCTACACATTATACCCTGCACTCTATACCCTACCCTCTACACTCTATACCCTACACTCTATACCATACACTCTATACCCTACACTCTATACCCTACACTCTATACCCTACACTCTGTCCCCTACACTCTACACCCTTCACTTTATACCTTACACTCTATACCCTACACTCTATACCCTACACTCTACACTCTATACATCACACTCTATACCCTACACTCTAAACTCTATACCCTACACTCTATTCCATACACTCTATACCCTACACTCTATACCCTACACTCTACACTCTATACCCTACACTCTACACTTTACACTCTATACCCTACACTCTATACCCTACACTCTATTCTCTATACCCTACACTCTATTCTCTATACCCTACACTCTATACCGTACATTCTACACTCTATACCCCACACTCTATACCCTACACTCTAATCCCTACACTCTACACTCTATACCCTACACTCTATACCCTACACTCTACACTCTATACCCTACACTCTATACCCTACACTCTATACACTACACTCTACACATTATACCCTACACTCTATACCTTACCCTCTACACTCTATACCCTACACTCTATACCATACAATCTATACCCTACACTCTATACCCTACACTCTACACTCTATGCCCTACACTCTATACCCTACACTCTATACCCTACTCTCTACACTTTATACCCTACACTCTATACCCTACACTCTATACCCTACACTCTATACCCTACTCTCTACACTTTATACCCTACACTCTATACCCTACACTCTATACCCTACACTCTATACCCTACACTCTACACTCTATACCCTACACTCTATACCATACACTCTACACTCTATTCCCTACACTCTATACCATACACTCTATACCCTACACTCTATACCCTACACTCTACACTCTATACCCTACAATCTATACCCTACAATCTATACCCTACACTCTATACCCTACACTCTATACCCTACACTCTACACTCTATACCCTACACTCTATACCATACACTCTATACCCTACACTCTATACCATGCACTCTACACCATACACTCTATACCATACACTCTATATCCCACACTCTACACTTTATACCCTACACTCTATACCCTACACTCTATACTATACACTCTATACCCTACACTCTATACCCTACACTATACACTCTATACCCTACACTCTACACCATACACTCTATACCCTACACTCTATACTCTACGCTATACACTCTATACCCTACAATCTATACCTTACACTCTATACCCTACACTCTATACCCTACACTCTATACTCTACACTCTACACTCTATAACCTACACTCTATACCATACACTCTATATCCTACACTCTATACCCTACACACTATACCCTACACTCTACACTCTATCTCCTACACTCTATACCATACACTCTATACCCTACACTCTATACCCTACACTCTATACCCTACACTCTACACTCTATACCCTACACTCTATACCATACACTCTATACCCTAAACTCTATACCCTACACTCTACACTCTAAACTGTATACCATACACTCTATACCCTACACTCTACACCCTACACTCTATACCATACACTCTATACCCTACACTCTACACTCTATACCCTACACTCTATACCCTACACTCTATACCCTACACCCTACGCTCTATACCTTCACTCTATACCCTACACTCTACACTCTATACCCTACACTCTATTCCATACACTCTATACCCAACACTCTATACCCTACACTCTACACTCTATACCCTACACTCTACACTTTACACTCTATACCCTACACTCTATACCCTACACTCTATACCGTACATTCTACACTCTATACCCTACACTCTATACCCTACACTCTAATCCCTACACTCTACACTCTATACCCTACACTCTATACCCTACACTATATACCCTACACTCTACACTCTATACCCTACACTCTATACCCTACACTCTATCCCCTACACTCTATACCCTACACTCTACACTCTATACCCTACACTCTATACCATACACTCTATACCCTACACTCTAAACCCTACACTATACACTCTATACCCTACACTCTACACTCTATAACATACACTCTATACCTTACACTCTATACCCTACACTCTACACTCTATACCCTACAATCTATACCCTACACTCTATACCCTACACTCTATACACTACACTCTACACATTATACCCTGCACTCTATACCCTACCCTCTACACTCTATACCCTACATTCTATACCATACACTCTATACCCTACACTCTATACCCTACACTCTATACCCTACACTCTACACTCTACACCATACACTCTATACCCTACCCTCTATACCCTACACTCTATACCCTACACTCTGTCCCCTACACTCTACACCCTTCACTTTATACCTTACACTCTATACCCTACACTCTATACCCTACACTCTACACTCTATACATCACACTCTATACCCTACACTCTAAACTCTATACCCTACACTCTATTCCATACACTCTATACCCTACACTCTATACCCTACACTCTACACTCTATACCCTACACTCTACACTTTACACTCTATACCCTACACTCTATACCCTACACTCTATTCTCTATACCCTACACTCTATACCGTACATTCTACACTCTATACCCCACACTCTATACCCTACACTCTAATCCCTACACTCTACACTCTATACCCTACACTCTATACCCTACACTCTATACCCTACACTCTACACTCTATACCCTACACTCTATACCCTACACTCTATACACTACACTCTGCACATTATACCCTACACTCTATACCTTACCCTCTACACTCTATACCCTACACTCTATACCATACACTCTATACCCTACTCTCTACACTTTATACCCTACACTTTATACCCTACACTCTATACCCTACACTCTATACCCTACACTCTATACCCTACACCCTACACTCTACACCCTACACTCTACACTTTACACTCTATACCCTACACTCTATACCCTACACTCTATACTCCACACTCTACACTTTATACCCTACACTCTATACCCTACTCTCTATACCCTACACTCTATACCCTACACGCTATACCCTACACTCTATACCCTACACTCTATACCCTACACTCTATACCCTACACTCTACACCCTACACTCTATACCCTACACCCTATACCCTACACTCTATACCCTACACTCTACACCCTACACTCTATACCCTACACTCTATACCCTACACTCTATACCCTACACTCTACACTCTATACCCTACACTCTATACCCTACACTCTATACCCTACACTCTATACCCTACACTCTACACTCTATACCCTACACTCTATACCATACACTCTATACCCTAAACTCTATACCCTACACTCTACACTCTAAACTGTATACCATACACTCTATACCCTACACTCTACACCCTACACTCTATACCATACACTCTATACCCTACACTCTACACTCTATACCCTACACTCTATACCCTACACTCTATACCCTACACCCTACGCTCTATACCCTACACTCTATACCCTACACTCTACACTCTATACCCTACACGCTATTCCATACACTCTATACCCTACACTCTACACTCTATACCCTACACTCTACACTTTACACTCTATACCCTACACTCTATACCCTACACTCTATACTCTATACCCCACACTCTATACCGTACATTCTACACTCTATACCCTACACTCTATACCCTACACCCTATACCCTACACTCTATACCCTACACTCTACACCCTACACTCTATACCCTACACTCTATACCCTACACTCTATACCCTACACTCTACATTCTATACCCTACACTCTATACCCTACACTCTATACCCTACACTCTATACCCTACACTCTATACCCTACACTCTACACTCTATACCCTACACTCTATGCCATACACTCTATACCCTAAACTCTATACCCTACACTCTACACTCTAAACTGTATACCATACACTCTATACCCTACACTCTACACCCTACACTCTATACCATACACTCTATACCCTACACTCTACACTCTATACCCTACACTCTATACCCTACACTCTATACCCTACACCCTACGCTCTATACCCTACACTCTATACCCTACACTCTACACTCTATACCCTACACTCTACACTTTACACTCTATACCCTACACTCTATACCCTACACTCTATACTCTATACCCTACACTCTATACCGTACATTCTACACTCTATACCCTACACTCTATACCCTACACTCTAATCCCTACACTCTACACTCTATACCCTACACTCTATACCCTACACTCTATACCCTACACTCTACACTCTATACCCTACACTCTATACCCTACACTCTATCCCCTACACTCTATACCCTACACTCTACACTCTGTACCCTACACTCTATACCATACACTCTATACTCTACACTCTACACTCTATTCCCTACACTCTATACCATACACTCTATACCCTACACTCTATACCCTACACTATACACTCTATACCCTACACTCTACACTCTATAACATACACTCTATACCTTACACTCTATACCCTACACTCTACACTCTATACCCTACAATCTATACCCTACACTCTATACCCTACACTCTATACACTACACTCTACACATTATACCCTGCACTCTATACCCTACCCTCTACACTCTATACCCTACACTCTATACCATACACTCTATACCCTACACTCTATACCCTACACTCTATACCCTACACTCTGTCCCCTACACTCTACACCCTTCACTTTATACCTTACACTCTATACCCTACACTCTATACCCTACACTCTACACTCTATACATCACACTCTATACCCTACACTCTAAACTCTATACCCTACACTCTATTCCATACACTCTATACCCTACACTCTATACCCTCCACTCTACACTCTATACCCTACACTCTACACTTTACACTCTATACCCTACACTCTATACCCTACACTCTATTCTCTATACCCTACACTCTATTCTCTATACCCTACACTCTATACCCTACACTCTATACCCTACACTCTACACTCTACACCATACACTCTATACCCTACCCTCTATACCCTACACTCTATACCCTACACTCTGTCCCCTACACTCTACACCCTTCACTTTATACCTTACACTCTATACCCTACACTCTATACCCTACACTCTACACTCTATACATCACACTCTATACCCTACACTCTAAACTCTATACCCTACACTCTATTCCATACACTCTATACCCTACACTCTATACCCTACACTCTACACTCTATACCCTACACTCTACACTTTACACTCTATACCCTACACTCTATACCCTACACTCTATTCTCTATACCCTACACTCTATACCGTACATTCTACACTCTATACCCCACACTCTATACCCTACACTCTAATCCCTACACTCTACACTCTATACCCTACACTCTATACCCTACACTCTATACCCTACACTCTACACTCTATACCCTACACTCTATACCCTACACTCTATACACTACACTCTGCACATTATACCCTACACTCTATACCTTACCCTCTACACTCTATACCCTACACTCTATACCATACACTCTATACCCTACTCTCTACACTTTATACCCTACACTCTATACCCTACACTCTATACCCTACACTCTATACCCTACACTCTATACCCTACACCCTACACTCTACACCCTACACTCTACACTTTACACTCTATACCCTACACTCTATACCCTACACTCTATACCCTACACTCTACACTTTATACCCTACACTCTATACCCTACACTCTATACCCTACACGCTATACCCTACACTCTATACCCTACACTCTATACCCTACACTCTATACCCTACACTCTACACCCTACACTCTATACCCTACACCCTATACCCTACACTCTATACCCTACACTCTACACCCTACACTCTATACCCTACACTCTATACCCTACACTCTATACCCTACACTCTACACTCTATACCCTACACTCTATACCCTACACTCTATACCCTACACTCTATACCCTACACTCTACACTCTATACCCTACACACTATACCATACACTCTATACCCTAAACTCTATACCCTACACTCTACACTCTAAACTGTATACCATACACTCTATACCCTACACTCTACACCCTACACTCTATACCATACACTCTATACCCTACACTCTACACTCTATACCCTACACTCTATACCCTACACTCTATACCCTACACCCTACGCTCTATACCCTACACTCTATACCCTACACTCTACACTCTATACCCTACACTCTATTCCATACACTGTATACCCTACACTCTACACTCTATACCCTACACTCTACACTTTACACTCTATACCCTACACTCTATACCCTACACTCTATACTCTATACCCTACACTCTATACCGTACATTCTACACTCTATACCCTACACTCTATACCCTACACCCTATACCCTACACTCTATACCCTACACTCTACACCCTACACTCTATACCCTACACTCTATACCATACACTCTATACCCTACACTCTACACTCTATACCCTACACTCTATACCCTACACTCTATACCCTACACCCTACGCTCTATACCCTACACTCTATACCCTACACTCTACACTCTATACCCTACACTCTATTCCATACACTCTATACCCTACACTCTATACCCTACACTCTACACTCTATACCCTACACTCTACACTTTACACTCTATACCCTACACTCTATACCCTACACTCTATACTCTATATCCTACACTCTATACCGTACATTCTACACTCTATACCCTACACTCTATACCCTACACTCTAATCCCTACACTCTACACTCTATACCCTACACTCTATACCCTACACTCTATACCCTACACTCTACACTCTATACCCTACACTCTGTACCCTACACTCTATCCCCTACACTCTATACCCTACACTCTACACTCTATACCCTACACTCTATACCATACACTCTATACCCTACACTCTACACTCTATACCCTACTCTCTAAACCCTACACTCTATGCCCTACACTCTATACCCTACTCTCTATACCCTACACTCTACACTTTATACCCTACACTCTATCCCCTACACTCTATACCCTACACTCTACACCCTACGCTTTATACCTTACACTCTATACCCTACACTCTATACCCTACACTCTATACCCTACACTCTATACCATACACTCTATACCCTACACTCTATGCCCTACACTCTACACTATATACCCTACACTCTATACCCTACACTCTACACTATATACCCTACACTCTACACTCTATACCCTACACTCTATACCCTACACTCTACACTATATACCCTACACTCTATTCCATACACTCTATACCCTACACTCTATACCCTACACTCTATACCCTACACTCTATACCCTACACTCTACACCCTACACTCTATACCCTACACCCTATACCCTACACTCTATACCCTACACTCTACACCCTACACTCTATACCCTACACTCTAGACCTCACACTCTATACCCTACACTCTATACCCTACACTCTATACCCTACACTCTACACTCTATTCCCTACACTCTATACCATACACTCTATACCCTACACTCTATGCCCTACACTCTACACTTTATACCCTACACCCTACACTCTATACACTACACTCTATACCCTACACTCTATACCCTACAATCTATACCATACACTCTATACCATACACTCTATCCCCTACACTCTATACCATACACTCTACACTCTATACCCTACACTCTATACCCTACACTATACACCCTACACTATATACCCTACACTCTACACTCTGTTCCCTACACTCTCTACCCTACACTCTATACCATACACTCTATACCATACACTTTGTCCCCTACACTCTATACCATACACGTTACACTCTATACCCTACTTTCTATACCCTACACTCTACACTCTATACCCTACACTCTATACCCTACACTCTACACTCTATACCCTACACTCTACACTCTATACCCTACACTCTACACCCTACACTCTATACCATACACTCTATACCCTACACTCTACACTCTATGCCTTACACTCTATACCCTACACTCTATACCCTACACCCTACGCTCTATACCCTACACTCTATACCCTACACTCTACACTCTATACCCTACACTCTATTCCATACACTCCATACCCTACACTCTATACCCTACACTTTACACTCTATACCCTACACTCTACACTTTATACTCTATACCCTACACTCTATACTCTATACCCTACACTCTATACCGTACATTCTACACTCTATACCCTACACTCTATACCCTACACTCTAATCCCTACACTCTACACTCTATACTCTACACTCTACACCCTATACTCTATACCCTACACTCTACACCCTACACTCTATACCATACACTCTATACCCTACACTCTATACCCTACACTCTACACTCTATACCCTACACTCTATACCATACACTCTACACTCTATTCCCTACACTCTATACCATACACTCTATACCCTACACTCTATACCCTACACTCTACACTCTATACCCTACAATCTATACCCTACAATCTATACCCTACACTCTATACCCTACACTCTATACCCTACACTCTACACTCTATACCCTACACTCTATACCATACACTCTATACCCTACACTCTATACCATGCACTCTACACCATACACTCTATACCATACACTCTATATCCCACACTCTACACTTTATACCCTACACTCTATACCCTACACTCTATACTATACACTCTATACCCTACACTCTATACCCTACACTATACACTCTATACCCTACACTCTACACCATACACTCTATACCCTACACTCTATACTCTACGCTATACACTCTATACCCTACAATCTATACCTTACACTCTATACCCTACACTCTATACCCTACACTCTATACTCTACACTCTACACTCTATAACCTACACTCTATACCATACACTTTATACCCTACACTCTATCCCCTACACTCTATACCCTACACTCTACACCCTACGCTTTATACCTTACACTCTATACCCTACACTCTATACCCTACACTCTATACCCTACACTCTATACCATACACTCTATACCCTACACTCTATGCCCTACACTCTACACTATATACCCTACACTCTATACCCTACACTCTACACTATATACCCTACACTCTACACTCTATACCCTACACTCTATACCCTACACTCTACACTATATACCCTACACTCTATTCCATACACTCTATACCCTACACTCTATACCCTACACTCTATACCCTACACTCTATACCCTACACTCTACACCCTACACTCTATACCCTACACCCTATACCCTACACTCTATACCCTACACTCTACACCCTACACTCTATACCCTACACTCTAGACCTCACACTCTATACCCTACACTCTATACCCTACACTCTATACCCTACACTCTACACTCTATTCCCTACACTCTATACCATACACTCTATACCCTACACTCTATGCCCTACACTCTACACTTTATACCCTACACCCTACACTCTATACCCTACACTCTATACCCTACACTCTATACCCTACAATCTATACCATACACTCTATACCATACACTCTATCCCCTACACTCTATACCATACACTCTACACTCTATACCCTACACTCTATACCCTACACTATACACCCTACACTATATACCCTACACTCTACACTCTGTTCCCTACACTCTCTACCCTACACTCTATACCATACACTCTATACCATACACTTTGTCCCCTACACTCTATACCATACACGTTACACTCTATACCCTACTTTCTATACCCTACACTCTACACTCTATACCCTACACTCTATACCCTACACTCTACACTCTATACCCTACACTCTACACTCTATACCCTACACTCTACACCCTACACTCTATACCATACACTCTATACCCTACACTCTACACTCTATGCCTTACACTCTATACCCTACACTCTATACCCTACACCCTACGCTCTATACCCTACACTCTATACCCTACACTCTACACTCTATACCCTACACTCTATTCCATACACTCCATACCCTACACTCTATACCCTACACTTTACACTCTATACCCTACACTCTACACTTTATACTCTATACCCTACACTCTATACTCTATACCCTACACTCTATACCGTACATTCTACACTCTATACCCTACACTCTATACCCTACACTCTAATCCCTACACTCTACACTCTATACTCTACACTCTACACCCTATACTCTATACCCTACACTCTACACCCTACACTCTATACCATACACTCTATACCCTACACTCTATACCCTACACTCTACACTCTATACCCTACACTCTATACCATACACTCTACACTCTATTCCCTACACTCTATACCATACACTCTATACCCTACACTCTATACCCTACACTCTACACTCTATACCCTACAATCTATACCCTACAATCTATACCCTACACTCTATACCCTACACTCTATACCCTACACTCTACACTCTATACCCTACACTCTATACCATACACTCTATACCCTACACTCTATACCATGCACTCTACACCATACACTCTATACCATACACTCTATATCCCACACTCTACACTTTATACCCTACACTCTATACCCTACACTCTATACTATACACTCTATACCCTACACTCTATACCCTACACTATACACTCTATACCATACACTCTACACCATACACTCTATACCCTACACTCTATACTCTACGCTATACACTCTATACCCTACAATCTATACCTTACACTCTATACCCTACACTCTATATCCTACACTCTATACTCTACACTCTACACTCTATAACCTACACTCTATACCATACACTCTATATCCTACACTCTATACCCTACACACTATACCCTACACTCTACACTCTATCTCCTACACTCTATACCATACACTCTATACCCTACACTCTATACCCTACACTCTATACCCTACACTCTACACTCTATACCCTACACTCTATACCATACACTCTATACCCTAAACTCTATACCCTACACTCTACACTCTAAACTGTATACCATACACTCTATACCCTACACTCTACACCCTACACTCTATACCATACACTCTATACCCTACACTCTACACTCTATACCCTACACTCTATACCCTACACTCTATACCCTACACCCTACGCTCTATACCTTACACTCTATACCCTACACTCTACACTCTATACCCTACACTCTATTCCATACACTCTATACCCAACACTCTATACCCTACACTCTACACTCTATACCCTACACTCTACACTTTACACTCTATACCCTACACTCTATACCCTACACTCTATACCGTACATTCTACACTCTATACCCTACACTCTATACCCTACACTCTAATCCCTACACTCTACACTCTATACCCTACACTCTATACCCTACACTATATACCCTACACTCTACACTCTATACCCTACACTCTATACCCTACACTCTATCCCCTACACTCTATACCCTACACTCTACACTCTATACCCTACACTCTATACCATACACTCTATACCCTACACTCTAAACCCTACACTATACACTCTATACCCTACACTCTACACTCTATAACATACACTCTATACCTTACACTCTATACCCTACACTCTACACTCTATACCCTACAATCTATACCCTACACTCTATACCCTACACTCTATACACTACACTCTACACATTATACCCTGCACTCTATACCCTACCCTCTACACTCTATACCCTACACTCTATACCATACACTCTATACCCTACCCTCTATACCCTACACTCTATACCCTACACTCTACACTCTACACCATACACTCTATACCCTACCCTCTATACCCTACACTCTATACCCTACACTCTGTCCCCTACACTCTACACCCTTCACTTTATACCTTACACTCTATACCCTACACTCTATACCCTACACTCTACACTCTATACATCACACTCTATACCCTACACTCTAAACTCTATACCCTACACTCTATTCCATACACTCTATACCCTACACTCTATACCCTACACTCTACACTCTATACCCTACACTCTACACTTTACACTCTATACCCTACACTCTATACCCTACACTCTATTCTCTATACCCTACACTCTATACCGTACATTCTACACTCTATACCCCACACTCTATACCCTACACTCTAATCCCTACACTCTACACTCTATACCCTACACTCTATACCCTACACTCTATACCCTACACTCTACACTCTATACCCTACACTCTATACCCTACACTCTATACACTACACTCTGCACATTATACCCTACACTCTATACCTTACCCTCTACACTCTATACCCTACACTCTATACCATACACTCTATACCCCACTCTCTACACTTTATACCCTACACTCTATACCCTACACTCTATACCCTACACTCTATACCCTACACTCTATACCCTACACCCTACACTCTACACCCTACACTCTACACTTTACACTCTATACCCTACACTCTATACCCTACACTCTATACCCTACACTCTACACTTTATACCCTACACTCTATACCCTACTCTCTATACCCTACACTCTATACCCTACACGCTATACCCTACACTCTATACCCTACACTCTATACCCTACACTCTATACCCTACACTCTACACCCTACACTCTATACCCTACACCCTATACCCTACACTCTATACCCTACACTCTACACCCTACACTCTATACCCTACACTCTATACCCTACACTCTATACCCTACACTCTACACTCTATACCCTACACTCTATACCCTACACTCTATACCCTACACTCTATACCCTACACTCTACACTCTATACCCTACACTCTATACCATACACTCTATACCCTAAACTCTATACCCTACACTCTACACTCTAAACTGTATACCATACACTCTATACCCTACACTCTACACCCTACACTCTATACCATACACTCTATACCCTACACTCTACACTCTATACCCTACACTCTATACCCTACACTCTATACCCTACACCCTACGCTCTATACCCTACACTCTATACCCTACACTCTACACTCTATACCCTACACTCTATTCCATACACTCTATAACCTACACTCTACACTCTATACCCTACACTCTACACTTTACACTCTATACCCTACACTCTATACCCTACACTCTATACTCTATACCCTACACTCTATACCGTACATTCTACACTCTATACCCTACACTCTATACCCTACACCCTATACCCTACACTCTATACCCTACACTCTACACCCTACACTCTATACCCTACACTCTATACCCTACACTCTACACTCTATACCCTACACTCTATACCCTACACTCTATACCCTACACTCTACATTCTATACCCTACACTCTATACCCTACACTCTATACCCTACACTCTATACCCTACACTCTATACCCTACACTCTACACTCTATACCCTACACTCTATACCATACACTCTATACCCTAAACTCTATACCCTACACTCTACACTCTAAACTGTATACCATACACTCTATACCCTACACTCTACACCCTACACTCTATACCATACACTCTATACCCTACACTCTACACTCTATACCCTACACTCTATACCCTACACTCTATACCCTACACCCTACGCTCTATACCCTACACTCTATACCCTACACTCTACACTCTATACCCTACACTCTACACTTTACACTCTATACCCTACACTCTATACCCTACACTCTATACTCTATACCCTACACTCTATACCGTACATTCTACACTCTATACCCTACACTCTATACCCTACACTCTAATCCCTACACTCTACACTCTATACCCTACACTCTATACCCTACACTCTATACCCTACACTCTACACTCTATACCCTACACTCTATACCCTACACTCTATCCCCTACACTCTATACCCTACACTCTACACTCTATACCCTACACTCTATACCATACACTCTATACTCTACACTCTATTCCCTACACTCTATACCATACACTCTATACCCTACACTCTATACCCTACACTATGCACTCTATACCCTACACTCTACACTCTATAACATACACTCTATACCTTACACTCTATACCCTACACTCTACACTCTATACCCTACAATCTATACCCTACACTCTATACCCTACACTCTATACACTACACTCTACACATTATACCCTGCACTCTATACCCTACCCTCTACACTCTATACCCTACACTCTATACCATACACTCTATACCCTACACTCTATACCCTACACTCTATACCCTACACTCTGTCCCCTACACTCTACACCCTTCACTTTATACCTTACACTCTATACCCTACACTCTATACCCTACACTCTACACTCTATACATCACACTCTATACCCTACACTCTAAACTCTATACCCTACACTCTATTCCATACACTCTATACCCTACACTCTATACCCTCCACTCTACACTCTATACCCTACACTCTACACTTTACACTCTATACCCTACACTCTATTCTCTATACCCTACACTCTATTCTCTATACCCTACACTCTATACCGTACACTCTATACCCTACACTCTATTCTCTATACCCTACACTCTATTCTCTATACCCTACACTCTATACCGTACATTCTACACTCTATACCCCACACTCTATACCCTACACTCTAATCCCTACACTCTACAC
Organism: Ranitomeya imitator; assembly: GCF_032444005.1. NCBI lineage: Eukaryota > Metazoa > Chordata > Amphibia > Anura > Dendrobatidae > Ranitomeya > Ranitomeya imitator. The sequence goes on from NC_091289.1 coordinate 88,119,166, forward strand.
TCTATACCCTACACTCTATACCCTACACTCTATACCCTACACTCTACACTCTATACCCTACACTCTATACCCTACACTCTATACACTACACTCTACACATTATACCCTACACTCTATACCTTACCCTCTACACTCTATACCCTACACTCTATACCATACAATCTATACCCTACACTCTATACCCTACACTCTACACTCTATGCCCTACACTCTATACCCTACACTCTATACCCTACTCTCTACACTTTATACCCTACACTCTATACCCTACACTCTATACCCTACACTCTATACCCTACTCTCTACACTTTATACCCTACACTCTATACCCTACACTCTATACCCTACACTCTATACCCTACACTCTACACTCTATACCCTACACTCTATACCATACACTCTACACTCTATTCCCTACACTCTATACCATACACTCTATACCCTACACTCTATACCCTACACTCTACACTCTATACCCTACAATCTATACCCTACAATCTATACCCTACACTCTATACCCTACACTCTATACCCTACACTCTACACTCTATACCCTACACTCTATACCATACACTCTATACCCTACACTCTATACCATGCACTCTACACCATACACTCTATACCATACACTCTATATCCCACACTCTACACTTTATACCCTACACTCTATACCCTACACTCTATACTATACACTCTATACCCTACACTCTATACCCTACACTATACACTCTATACCCTACACTCTACACCATACACTCTATACCCTACACTCTATACTCTACGCTATACACTCTATACCCTACAATCTATACCTTACACTCTATACCCTACACTCTATACCCTACACTCTATACTCTACACTCTACACTCTATAACCTACACTCTATACCATACACTCTATATCCTACACTCTATACCCTACACACTATACCCTACACTCTACACTCTATCTCCTACACTCTATACCATACACTCTATACCCTACACTCTATACCCTACACTCTATACCCTACACTCTACACTCTATACCCTACACTCTATACCATACACTCTATACCCTAAACTCTATACCCTACACTCTACACTCTAAACTGTATACCATACACTCTATACCCTACACTCTACACCCTACACTCTATACCCTACACTCTACACTCTATACCCTACACTCTACACTCTATACCCTACACTCTATACCCTACACTCTATACCCTACACCCTACGCTCTATACCTTACACTCTATACCCTACACTCTACACTCTATACCCTACACTCTATTCCATACACTCTATACCCAACACTCTATACCCTACACTCTACACTCTATACCCTACACTCTACACTTTACACTCTATACCCTACACTCTATACCCTACACTCTATACCGTACATTCTACACTCTATACCCTACACTCTATACCCTACACTCTAATCCCTACACTCTACACTCTATACCCTACACTCTATACCCTACACTATATACCCTACACTCTACACTCTATACCCTACACTCTATACCCTACACTCTATCCCCTACACTCTATACCCTACACTCTACACTCTATACCCTACACTCTATACCATACACTCTATACCCTACACTCTAAACCCTACACTATACACTCTATACCCTACACTCTACACTCTATAACATACACTCTATACCTTACACTCTATACCCTACACTCTACACTCTATACCCTACAATCTATACCCTACACTCTATACCCTACACTCTATACACTACACTCTACACATTATACCCTGCACTCTATACCCTACCCTCTACACTCTATACCCTACACTCTATACCATACACTCTATACCCTACACTCTATACCCTACACTCTATACCCTACACTCTACACTCTACACCATACACTCTATACCCTACCCTCTATACCCTACACTCTATACCCTACACTCTGTCCCCTACACTCTACACCCTTCACTTTATACCTTACACTCTATACCCTACACTCTATACCCTACACTCTACACTCTATACATCACACTCTATACCCTACACTCTAAACTCTATACCCTACACTCTATTCCATACACTCTATACCCTACACTCTATACCCTACACTCTACACTCTATACCCTACACTCTACACTTTACACTCTATACCCTACACTCTATACCCTACACTCTATTCTCTATACCCTACACTCTATACCGTACATTCTACACTCTATACCCCACACTCTATACCCTACACTCTAATCCCTACACTCTACACTCTATACCCTACACTCTATACCCTACACTCTATACCCTACACTCTACACTCTATACCCTACACTCTATACCCTACACTCTATACACTACACTCTGCACATTATACCCTACACTCTATACCTTACCCTCTACACTCTATACCCTACACTCTATACCATACACTCTATACCCTACTCTCTACACTTTATACCCTACACTCTATACCCTACACTCTATACCCTACACTCTATACCCTACACTCTATACCCTACACCCTACACTCTACACCCTACACTCTACACTTTACACTCTATACCCTACACTCTATACCCTACACTCTATACCCTACACTCTACACTTTATACCCTACACTCTATACCCTACACTCTATACCCTACACTCTATACCCTACACGCTATAACCTACACTCTATACCCTACACTCTATACCCTACACTCTATACCCTACACTCTACACCCTACACTCTATACCCTACACTCTATACCCTACACTCTACACCCTACACTCTATACCCTACACTCTATACCCTACACTCTATACCCTACACTCTATACCCTGCACTCTACACTCTATACCCTACACTCTATACCCTACACTCTATACCCTACACTCTATACCCTACACTCTACACTCTATACCCTACACTCTATACCATACACTCTATACCCTAAACTCTATACCCTACACTCTACACTCTAAACTGTATACGATACACTCTATACCCTACACTCTACACCCTACACTCTATACCATACACTCTATACCCTACACTCTACACTCTATACCCTACACTCTATACCCTACACTCTATACCCTACACCCTACGCTCTATACCCTACACTCTATACCCTACACTCTACACTCTATACCCTACACTCTATTCCATTCACTGTATACCCTACACTCTACACTCTATACCCTACACTCTACACTTTACACTCTATACCCTACACTCTATACCCTACACTCTATACTCTATACCCTACACTCTATACCGTACATTCTACACTCTATACCCTACACTCTATACCCTACACCCTATACCCTACACTCTATACCCTACACTCTACACCCTACACTCTATACCCTACACTCTATACCCTACACTCTATACCCTACACTCTACATTCTATACCCTACACTCTATACCCTACACTCTATACCCTACACTCTATACCCTACACTCTATACCCTACACTCTACACTCTATACCCTACACTCTATACCATACACTCTATACCCTAAACTCTATACCCTACACTCTACACTCTAAACTGTATACCATACACTCTATACCCTACACTCTACACCCTACACTCTATACCATACACTCTATACCCTACACTCTACACTCTATACCCTACACTCTATACCCTACACTCTATACCCTACACCCTACGCTCTATACCCTACACTCTATACCCTACACTCTACACTCTATACCCTTCACTCTACACTTTACACTCTATACCCTACACTCTATACCCTACACTCTATACTCTATACCCTACACTCTATACCGTACATTCTACACTCTATACCCTACACTCTATACCCTACACTCTAATCCCTACACTCTACACTCTATACCCTACACTCTATACCCTACACTCTATACCCTACACTCTACACTCTATACCCTACACTCTATACCCTACACTCTATCCCCTACACTCTATACCCTACACTCTACACTCTATACCCTACACTCTATACCATACACTCTATACTCTACACTCTACACTCTATTCCCTACACTCTATACCATACACTCTATACCCTACACTCTATACCCTACACTATACACTCTATACCCTACACTCTACACTCTATAACATACACTCTATACCCTACACTCTATACCCTACACTCTACACTCTATACCCTACAATCTATACCCTACACTCTATACCCTACACTCTATACACTACACTCTACACATTATACCCTGCACTCTATACCCTACCCTCTACACTCTATACCCTACACTCTATACCATACACTCTATACCCTACACTCTATACCCTACACTCTATACCCTACACTCTGTCCCCTACCCTCTACACCCTTCACTTTATACCTTACACTCTATACCCTACACTCTATACCCTACACTCTACACTCTATACATCACACTCTATACCCTACACTCTAAACTCTATACCCTACACTCTATTCCATACACTCTATACCCTACACTCTATACCCTACACTCTACACTCTATACCCTACACTCTACACTTTACACTCTATACCCTACACTCTATACCCTACACTCTATTCTCTATACCCTACACTCTATTCTCTATACCCTACACTCTATACCGTACATTCTACACTCTATACCCCACACTCTATACCCTACACTCTAATCCCTACACTCTACACTCTATACCCTACACTCTATACCCTACACTCTATACCCTACACTCTACACTCTATACCCTACACTCTATACCCTACACTCTATACACTACACTCTACACATTATACCCTACACTCTATACCTTACCCTCTACACTCTATACCCTACACTCTATACCATACAATCTATACCCTACACTCTATACCCTACACTCTACACTCTATGCCCTACACTCTATACCCTACACTCTATACCCTACTCTCTACACTTTATACCCTACACTCTATACCCTACACTCTATACCCTACACTCTATACCCTACACCCTACACTCTACACCCTACACTCTACACTTTACACTCTATACCCTACACTCTATACCCTACTCTCTACACTTTATACCCTACACTCTATACCCTACACTCTATACCCTACACTCTATACCCTACACTCTACACCCTACACTCTATACCCTAGACCCTATACCCTACACTCTATACCCTACACTCTACACCCTACACTCTATACCCTACACTCTATACCCTACACTCTATACCCTACACTCTACACTCTATACCCTACACTCTATACCCTACACTCTATACCCTACACTCCATACCCTACACTCTATACCCTACACTCTATACCCTACACTCTATACCCTACACTCTACACTCTATACCCTACACTCTACACTCTAAACTGTATACCCTACACTCTACACCCTACACTCTACTCCCTACACTCTATACCATACACTCTATACCCTACACTCTACACTCTATACCCTACACTCTATACCCTACACTCTATACCCTACACACTACGCTCTATACCCTACACTCTACACTCTATACCCTACACTCTATACCCTACACACTATACCCTACACCCTACGCTCTAAACCCTACACTCTACACTCTATACCGTACACTCTATTCCATACACTCTATACCCTACACTCTACACTCTATACCCTACACTCTATACCCTACACTCTATACTCTATACCCTACACTCTATAGCATACACTCTACACTCTATACCCTACACTCTATACCCTACACTCTAATCCCTACACTCTACACTCTATACCCTACACTCTACACCCTACACTCTATACCCTACACTCTACACTCTATACCCTACACTCTATACCCTACACTCTATACTCTATACCCTACACTCTATAGCATACACTCTACACTCTATACCCTACACTCTATACCCTACACTCTAATCCCTACACTCTACACTCTATACCCTACACTCTACACCCTACACTCTATACCCTACACTCTACACTCTATACCCTACACTCTACACTCTATACCATACACTCTATACCCTACACTCTACACTCTATTCCCTACACTCTATACCATACACTCTATACCCTACACTCTATACCCTACACTATACACTCTATACCCTACACTCTACACTCTATACCATACACTCTATACCCTACACTCTATATCCTACACTCTACACTCTATACCCTTCAATCTATACCCTACGCTCTATACCCTACACTCCAACCCTACACTCTATATCCTACACTCTACACTCTATACCCTACACTCTTTATCATACACTCTATACCCTACACTCTACACTCTATACCCTACAATCTATACCCTACACTCTATACCCTACACTCTATACACTACACTCTACACATTATACCCTGCACTCTATACCCTACCCTCTACACTCTATACCCTACACTCTATACCATACACTCTATACCCTACACTCTATACCCTACACTCTATACCCTACACTCTGTCCCCTACCCTCTACACCCTTCACTTTATACCTTACACTCTATACCCTACACTCTATACCCTACACTCTACACTCTATACATCACACTCTATACCCTACACTCTAAACTCTATACCCTACACTCTATTCCATACACTCTATACCCTACACTCTATACCCTACACTCTACACTCTATACCCTACACTCTACACTTTACACTCTATACCCTACACTCTATACCCTACACTCTATTCTCTATACCCTACACTCTAATCTCTATACCCTACACTCTATACCGTACATTCTACACTCTATACCCCACACTCTATACCCTACACTCTAATCCCTACACTCTACACTCTATACCCTACACTCTATACCCTACACTCTATACCCTACACTCTACACTCTATACCCTACACTCTATACCCTACACTCTATACACTACACTCTACACATTATACCCTACACTCTATACCTTACCCTCTACACTCTATACCCTACACTCTATACCATACAATCTATACCCTACACTCTATACCCTACACTCTACACTCTATGCCCTACACTCTATACCCTACACTCTATACCCTACTCTCTACACTTTATACCCTACACTCTATACCCTACACTCTATACCCTACACTCTATACCCTACACCCTACACTCTACACCCTACACTCTACACTTTACACTCTATACCCTACACTCTATACCCTACTCTCTACACTTTATACCCTACACTCTATACCCTACACTCTATACCCTACACTCTATACCCTACACTCTACACCCTACACTCTATACCCTAGACCCTATACCCTACACTCTATACCCTACACTCTACACCCTACACTCTATACCCTACACTCTATACCCTACACTCTATACCCTACACTCTACACTCTATACCCTACACTCTATACCCTACACTCTATACCCTACACTCCATACCCTACACTCTATACCCTACACTCTATACCCTACACTCTATACCCTACACTCTACACTCTATACCCTACACTCTACACTCTAAACTGTATACCCTACACTCTACACCCTACACTCTACTCCCTACACTCTATACCATACACTCTATACCCTACACTCTACACTCTATACCCTACACTCTATACCCTACACTCTATACCCTACACACTACGCTCTATACCCTACACTCTACACTCTATACCCTACACTCTATACCCTACACACTATACCCTACACCCTACGCTCTAAACCCTACACTCTACACTCTATACCGTACACTCTATTCCATACACTCTATACCCTACACTCTACACTCTATACCCTACACTCTATACCCTACACTCTATACTCTATACCCTACACTCTATAGCATACACTCTACACTCTATACCCTACACTCTATACCCTACACTCTAATCCCTACACTCTACACTCTATACCCTACACTCTACACCCTACACTCTATACCCTACACTCTACACTCTATACCCTACACTCTATACCCTACACTCTATACTCTATACCCTACACTCTATAGCATACACTCTACACTCTATACCCTACACTCTATACCCTACACTCTAATCCCTACACTCTACACTCTATACCCTACACTCTACACCCTACACTCTATACCCTACACTCTACACTCTATACCCTACACTCTACACTCTATACCATACACTCTATACCCTACACTCTACACTCTATTCCCTACACTCTATACCATACACTCTATACCCTACACTCTATACCCTACACTATACACTCTATACCCTACACTCTACACTCTATACCATACACTCTATACCCTACACTCTATATCCTACACTCTACACTCTATACCCTTCAATCTATACCCTACGCTCTATACCCTACACTCCAACCCTACACTCTATATCCTACACTCTACACTCTATACCCTACACTCTTTATCATACACTCTATACCCTACACTCTATACTCTACACGCTATAACATACACTCTATACCCTACACTCTATACCTTACACTCTATACCTTACACTCTACACCCTGCACTCTGCACTCTATACCCTACACTCTATACCCTACACTCTATATCCTACACTCTATACCCTACACTCTACACTTTATACCCTACACTCTACACTCTATACCCTACACTCTATACCCTACACTCTAAACTATATACCCTACTCTCTATACCTTACACTCTATACCCTACAATCTACACTGTATACCCTACACTCTATACCCTACACTCTACACTCTATACCCTACACTCTATACCATACACTCTATACCCTACACTCTATACCCTACACTCTATACCCTACACTCTACACCCTTCACTTTATACCTTACACTCTATACCCTACACTCTATACCCTACACCCTACGCTCTATACCTCACACTCTATAGCCTACACTCTAAACACTATACCCTACACTCTACCCTCTATACCCTACACTCTACACTTTACACTCTATACCCTACACTCTATACCCTACACTCTATACTCTATACCCTACACTCTATACCGTACATTCTACACTCTATACCCTACACTCTATACCCTACACTCTAATCCCTACACTCTACACTCTATACCCTACACTCGATACCCTACACTCTATACCCTACACTCTACACTCTATACCCTACACTCTATACCCTACACTCTACACTCTATACCCTACACTCTATACCATACATTCCATACCCTACACTCTATACCCTACACTCTACACTCTATACCATACACTGTATACCCTAAACTCTATACCCTATACTCTACATTCTATACCCTACAATCTATACCCTACACTCTATACCCTACACTCTATACCCTACACTCTATACCCTACACTCTACACTCTATACCCTACACTCTATACCATACACTCTATACCCTACATTCTACACTCTATACCCTACACTCTATAACATACACTTTATACCCTACACTCTATACCTTACACTCTATACCCTACACTCTACACCCTACAATCTACACTCTATACCCTACACTCTATAACCTACACTCTATACCCTAAACTCTATACCCTACTCTCTACACTTTATACCCTACACAATACACTCTATACCCTACACTCTACACTCTATACCCTACTCTCTAAACCCTACACTCTATACCCTACATTCTTCACTCTATACCGTACACTCTATACCCCACACTCTACACTGAATACCCTACACTCTACACCCTACTCTCTAAACCCTACACTCTATACCCTACACTCTACAATCTATACCCTACACTCTATACCCTCCACTCTACACTCTATATTCTACACTCTATACCCTACACTCTATACCCTACACTCTATACCCTACACTCTACACTCCATACCCTACACTCTACACTCTATACCCTACTCTCTAAACCCTACACTCTATACCCTACACTCTACACTCTATACCCTACACTCTATACCCTACACTCTATACCCTACACTCTATACCCTTCACTCTATACCCTACACTCTATACCCTACACTCTATACCCTACACTCTACACCCTACACTTTATACCTTACACTCTATACCCTACACTCTATACCCTACACTCTATACCATACACTCTATACCCTACACTCTATACCCTACACTCTATACCCTACACTCTACACTCTACACCATACACTCTATACCCTACCCTCTATACTTTATACTCTATACCCTACACTCTACACATTATACCCTACACTCTATTCCCTACACTCTACACTTTATACCATACACTCTATACCCTACACTCTATACCCTACACTCTACACCCTACAATCTATACCCTATGCTCTTTACCCTACACTCTATACCCTTCACTCTATACCCTACACTCTACACTCTATACCCTACACTCTATACCCTACACTCTACACTCTATACCCTACACTCTATACCATACACTCTATAACCTACACTCTATACCCTACACTCTATACCCTACACTCTATACCCTACACCCTTCACTTTATACCTTACACTCTATACCCTACACTCTATACCCTACACCCTACGCTCTATACCTCACACTCTATACCCTACACTCTAAACTCTATACCCTACAGTCTATTCCATACACTCTATACCCTACACTCTATACCCTACACTCTACACTCTATACCCTACATTTTACACTTTACACTCTATACCCTACACTCTATACCCTGCACTCTATACTCTATACCCTACACTCTATACCGTACATTCTACACTCTATACCCTACACTCTATACCCTACACTCTAATCCCTACATTCTACACTCTATACCCTACACTCTATACCCTACACTCTACACTCTACACCCTACACTCTATACCCTACACTCTATACCCTACACTCTACACTCTATACCCTACACTCTATACCATACATTCTATACCCTACACTCTACACTCTATTCCCTACACTCTATACCATACACTCTATACCCTACACTCTATACCCTACACTATACACTCTATACCCTACACTCTACACTCTATACCATACACTCTATACCCTAAACTCTATACGCTATACTCTACACTCTATACCCTACAATCTATACCCTACACTCTATACCCTACACTCTACACCCTACACTCTATACCCTACACTCTACACTCTATACCCTACACTCTATACCATACACTCTATACCCTACACTCTATACTCTACACTCTATACCCTACACTCTACACTCTATACCCTACACTCTATAACATACACTTTATACCCTACACTCTATACCTTACACTCTATACCCTACACTCTACACCCTACACTCTACACTCTATACCCTACACTCTATAACCTACACTCTATACCCTACACTCTATACCCTACTCTCTACACTTTATACCCCACACTCTACACTCTATACCATACACTCTATACCCTACACTCTACACTCTATACCCTACACTCTACACTCTATACCCTTCTCTCTAAACCCTACACTCTATACCCTACACTCTTCACTCTATACTCTACACTCTATACCCCACACTCTACACTCTATACCCTACACTCTACACTCTACACCCTACACTCTACACTCTATACCCCACTCTCTAAACCCTACACTCTATACCCTACACTCTATACCCTACACTCTATACCCTACACGCTACACTCTATACCCTACACTCTATACCCTACACTCTACACACTACGCTTTATACCTTACACTCTATACACTACACTCTATACCCTTCACTCTACACCATACACTCTATACCCTACACTCTATACCCTACACTCTATACCCTACACTCTACACTTTATACCCTACACTCTACACTCTATACCCTACACTCTATACCCTAAACTCTACACTATATACCCTACACTCTATTCCATACACTCTATACCCTACACTCTATACCCTACACTCTATACCCTACACTCTATACCCTACACTCTACACCCTACACTCTATACCCTACACCCTATACCCTACACTCTATACCCTACACTCTACACCCTTCACTCTATACCCTACACTCTATACCCTACACTCTATACCATACACTCTATACCCTACACTCTATACCATACACTATACACTCTATACCCTACACTCTACACTCTATACCCTACACTCTATACCATACACTCTATACCCTACACTCTATACCCTACACTCTATACCCTACACTCTACACTCTATACCCTACACTCTATAACATACACTTTATACCCTACACTCTATACCTTACACTCTATACCCTACACTCTACACCCTACACTCGACACTCTATACCCTACGCTCTATAACCTACACTCTATACCCTACACTCTATACCCTACTCTCTACACTTTATACCCTACACTCTACACTCTATACCATACACTCTATACCCTACACTCTACACTCTATACCCTACTCTCTACACTCTATACCCTACTCTCTAAACCCTACACTCTATACCCTACACTCTTCACTCTATACCCTACACTCTATACCCCACACTCTACACTCTATACCCTACACTCTACACTCTATACCCTACTCTCTAAACCCTACACTCTATACCCTACACTCTACACTTTATACCCTACACTCTATACCCTACACTCTATACCCTACACTCTACACCCTACGCTTTATACCTTACACTCTATACCCTACACTCTATACCCTACACTCTATACCCTACACTCTACACCTTACACTCTATACCCTACACCCTATACCCTACACTCTATACCCTACACTCTACACCCTTCACTCTATACCCTACACTCTATACCCTACACTCTATACCATACACTCTATACCCTACACTCTATACCATACACTATACACTCTATACCCTACACTCTACACTCTATACCATACACTCTATACCCTAAACTCTATACGCTATACTCTACACTCTATACCCTACAATCTATACCCTACACTCTATACCCTACACTCTACACCCTACACTCTATACCCTACACTCTACACTCTATACCCTACACTCTATACCATACACTCTATACCCTACACTCTATACCCTACACTCTATACCCTACACTCTACACTCTATACCCTACACTCTATAACATACACTTTATACCCTACACTCTATACCTTACACTCTATACCCTACACTCTACACCCTACACTCTACACTCTACACCCTACACTCTATAACCTACACTCTATACCCTACACTCTATACCCTACTCTCTACACTTTATACCCTACACTCTACACTCTATACCATACACTCTATACCCTACACTCTACACTCTATACCCTACACTCTACACTCTATACCCTACTCTCTAAACCCTACACTCTATACCCTACACTCTTCACTCCATACCCTACATACTATACCCCACACTCTACACTCTATACCCTACACTCTACACTCTATACCCTACTCTCTAAACCCTACACTCTATACCCTACACTCTACACTTTATACCCTACACTCTATACCCTACACTCTATACCCTACACTCTACACCCTACGCTTTATACCTTACACTCTATACCCTACACTCTATACCCTACACTCTATACCATACACTCTATACCCGACACTCTATACCCTACACTCTATACCCTACACTCTACACTTTATACCCTACACTCTACACTCTATACCCTACACTCTATACCCTACACTCTACACTATATACCCTACACTCTATTCCATACACTCTATACCCTACACTCTATACCCTACACTCTATACCCTACACTCTATACCCTATACTCTACACCCTACACTCTATACCCTACACCCTATACCCTACACTCTATACCCTACACTCTACACCCTACACTCTATACCCTACACTCTATACCCTACACTCTATACCCTACACTCTATACCCTACACTCTACACTCTATACCCTACACTCTATACCCTACACTCTATACCCTACAATCTATACCATACACTCTATACCATACACTCTATACCATACACTCTATCCCCTACACTCTATACCATACACTCTACACTCTATACCCTACACTCTATACCCTACACTCTACACCCTACACTCTATACCCTACACTCTATAGCCTACACTCTATACCCTACACTCTACACTCTATACCCTACACTCTATACCCTACACTCTCTACCCTACACTCTATAAAATACACTCTATACCATACACTCTGTCCCCTACACTCTATACCATACACTTTACACTCTATACCCTACTTTCTATACCCTGCACTCTACAATCTATACCCTACACTCTATACCCTACACTCTTCACTCTATACCCTACACTCTACACTCTATACCCTACACTCTACACCCTACACTCTATACCATACACTCTATACCCTACACTCTACACTCTATACCTTACACTCTATACCCTACACTCTATACCCTACACCCTACGCTCTATACCCTACACTCTATACCCTACACTCTACACTCTATACCCTACACTCTATTCCATACACTCTATACCCTACACTCTATACCCTACACTTTACACTCTATACCCTACACTCTACACTTTACACTCTATACCCTACACTCTATACTCTATACCCTACACTCTATACCGTACATTCTACACTCTATACCCTACACTCTATACCCTACACTCTATACCCTACACTTTACACTCTATACCCTACACTCTATACCCTACACTCCATACCCTATACTCTATACCCTACACTCTACACCCTACACTCTATACCCTACACTCTATACCCTACACTCTATACCCTACACTCTACACTCTATACCCAACACTCTATACCATACACTCTACACTCTATTCCCTACACTCTATACCATACACTCTATACCCTACACTCTATACCCTACACTATACACTCTATACCCTACACTCTACACTCTATACCCTACACTCTATTCCATACACTCTATACCCTACACTCTATACCCTACACTTTACACTCTATACCCTACACTCTACACTTTACACTCTATACCCTACACTCTATACTCTATACCCTACACTCTATACCGTACATTCTACACTCTATACCCTACACTCTATACCCTACACTCTATACCCTACACTTTACACTCTATACCCTACACTCTATACCCTACACTCCATACCCTATACTCTATACCCTACACTCTACACCCTACACTCTATACCCTACACTCTATACCCTACACTCTATACCCTACACTCTACACTCTATACCCAACACTCTATACCATACACTCTACACTCTATTCCCTACACTCTATACCATACACTCTATACCCTACACTCTATACCCTACACTATACACTCTATACCCTACACTCTACACTCTATACCATACACTCTATACCCTACACTCTATACCCTACACTCTACACTCTATACCCTACAATCTATACCCTACACTCTATACCCTACACTCTATACCCGACACTCTGTACCCTACACTCTACACTCTATACCCTACACTCTATACCATACACTCTATACCCTACACTCTATACCCTACACTCTACACTATATACCCTACACTCTATTCCATACACTCTATACCCTACACTCTATACCCTACACTCTATACCCTACACTCTATACCCTACACTCTACACCCTACACTCTATACCCTACACCCTATACCCTACACTCTATACCCTACACTCTACACCCTACACTCTATACCCTACACTCTATACCCTACACTCTATACCCTACACTCTATACCCTACACTCTATACCCTACACTCTATACCCTACACTCTACACTCTATACCCTACACTCTATACCCTACACTCTATACCCTACAATCTATACCATACACTCTATACCATACACTCTATACCATACACTCTATCCCCTACACTCTATACCATACACTCTACACTCTATACCCTACACTCTATACCCTACACTCTACACCCTACACTCTATACCCTACACTCTATAGCCTACACTCTATACCCTACACTCTACACTCTATACCCTACACTCTATACCCTACACTCTCTACCCTACACTCTATAAAATACACTCTATACCATACACTCTGTCCCCTACACTCTATACCATACACTTTACACTCTATACCCTACTTTCTATACCCTGCACTCTACAATCTATACCCTACACTCTATACCCTACACTCTTCACTCTATACCCTACACTCTACACTCTATACCCTACACTCTACACCCTACACTCTATACCATACACTCTATACCCTACACTCTACACTCTATACCTTACACTCTATACCCTACACTCTATACCCTACACCCTACGCTCTATACCCTACACTCTATACCCTACACTCTACACTCTATACCCTACACTCTATTCCATACACTCTATACCCTACACTCTATACCCTACACTTTACACTCTATACCCTACACTCTACACTTTACACTCTATACCCTACACTCTATACTCTATACCCTACACTCTATACCGTACATTCTACACTCTATACCCTACACTCTATACCCTACACTCTATACCCTACACTTTACACTCTATACCCTACACTCTATACCCTACACTCCATACCCTATACTCTATACCCTACACTCTACACCCTACACTCTATACCCTACACTCTATACCCTACACTCTATACCCTACACTCTACACTCTATACCCAACACTCTATACCATACACTCTACACTCTATTCCCTACACTCTATACCATACACTCTATACCCTACACTCTATACCCTACACTATACACTCTATACCCTACACTCTACACTCTATACCCTACACTCTATTCCATACACTCTATACCCTACACTCTATACCCTACACTTTACACTCTATACCCTACACTCTACACTTTACACTCTATACCCTACACTCTATACTCTATACCCTACACTCTATACCGTACATTCTACACTCTATACCCTACACTCTATACCCTACACTCTATACCCTACACTTTACACTCTATACCCTACACTCTATACCCTACACTCCATACCCTATACTCTATACCCTACACTCTACACCCTACACTCTATACCCTACACTCTATACCCTACACTCTATACCCTACACTCTACACTCTATACCCAACACTCTATACCATACACTCTACACTCTATTCCCTACACTCTATACCATACACTCTATACCCTACACTCTATACCCTACACTATACACTCTATACCCTACACTCTACACTCTATACCATACACTCTATACCCTACACTCTATACCCTACACTCTACACTCTATACCCTACAATCTATACCCTACACTCTATACCCTACACTCTATACCCGACACTCTGTACCCTACACTCTACACTCTATACCCTACACTCTATACCATACACTCTATACCCTACACTCTATACCCTACACTCTACACTATATACCCTACACTCTATTCCATACACTCTATACCCTACACTCTATACCCTACACTCTATACCCTACACTCTATACCCTACACTCTACACCCTACACTCTATACCCTACACCCTATACCCTACACTCTATACCCTACACTCTACACCCTACACTCTATACCCTACACTCTATACCCTACACTCTACACTCTATACCCTACAATCTATACCCTACATTCTATACCCTACAATCTATACCATACACTCTATACCATACACTCTATACCATACACTCTATCCCCTACACTCTATACCATACACTCTACACTCTATACCCTACACTCTATACCCTACACTCTACACCCTACACTATATACCCTACACTCTCTACCCTACACTCTATACCATACACTCTATACCATACACTCTGTCCCCTACACTCTATACCATACACTTTACACTCTATACCCTACTTTCTATACCCTACACTCTACAATCTAAACCCTACACTCTATACCCTACACTCTTCACTCTATACCCTACACTCTACACTCTATACCCTACACTCTACACCCTACACTCTATACCATACACTCTATACCCTACACTCTACACTCTATACCTTACACTCTATACCCTACACTCTATACCCTACACCCTACGCTCTATACCCTACACTCTATACCCTACACTCTATACCCTACACTCTATTCCATACACTCTATACCCTACACTCTATACCCTACACTTTACACTCTATACCCTACACTCTACACTTTACACTCTATACCCTACACTCTATACTCTATACCCTACACTCTATACCGTACATTCTACACTCTATACCCTACACTCTATACCCTACACTCTAATCCCTACAATATACACTCTATACTCTACACTCTATACCCTACACTCTATACCCTACACTCTACACCCTACACTCTATACCCTACACTCTATACCCTACACTCTATACCCTACACTCTACACTCTATACCCAACACTCTATACCATACACTCTACACTCTATTCCCTACACTCTATACCATACACTCTATACCCTACACTCTATACCCTACACTATACACTCTATACCCTACACTCTACACTCTATACCATACACTCTATACCCTACACTCTACACTCTATACCCTACAATCTATACCCTACACTCTATACCCTACACTCTATACCCTACACTCTGTACCCTACACTCTACACTCTATACCCTACACTCTATACCATACACTCTATACCCTACACTCTATACCCTACACTCTACACTATATACCCTACACTCTATTCCATACACTCTATACCCTACACTCTATACCCTACACTCTATACCCTACAATCTATACCCTACACTCTACACCCTACACTCTATACCCTACACCCTATACCCTACACTCTATACCCTACACTCTACATTCTACACTCTATACCCTACACTCTATACCCTACACTCTATACCCTACACTCTATACCCTACACTCTACACTCTATACCCTACACTCTATACCCTACACTCTATACCCTACAATCTATACCATACACTCTATACCATACACTCTATACCATACACTCTATCCCCTACACTCTATACCATACACTCTACACTCTATACCCTACACTCTATACCCTACACTCTACACCCTACACTATATACCCTACACTCTCTACCCTACACTCTATACCATACACTCTATACCATACACTCTGTCCCCTACACTCTATACCATACACTTTAAACTCTATACTCTACTTTCTATACCCTACACTCTACACTCTATACCCTACACTCTATACCCTACACTCTACACTCTATACCCTACACTCTACACTCTATACCCTACACTCTACACCCTACACTCTATACCATACACTCTATACCCTACACTCTACACTCTATACCTTACACTCTATACCCTACACTCTATACCCTACACCCTACGCTCTATACTCTACACTCTATACCCTACACTCTACACTCTATACCCTACACTCTATTCCATACACTCTATACCCTACACTCTATACCCTACACTTTACACTCTATACCCTACACTCTACACTTTACACTCTATACCCTACATTCTATACTCTATACCCTACACTCTATACCGTACATTCTACACTCTATACCCTACACTCTATACCCTACACTCTAATCCCTACACTCTACACTCTATACTCTACACTCTATACCCTACACTCTATACCCTACACTCTACACCCTACACTCTACACCCTACACTCTATACCCTACACTCTATACCCTACACTCTATACCCTACACTCTACACTCTATACCCTACACTCTATACCATACACTCTACACTCTATTCCCTACACTCTATACCATACACTCTATACCCTACACTCTATACCCTACACTATACACTCTATACCCTACACTCTACACTCTATACCATACACTCTATACCCTACACTCTATACCCTACACTCTACACTCTATACCCTACAATCTATACCCTACACTCTATACCCTACACTCTATACCCTACACTCTATACCCTACACTCTATACCATACACTCTATACCCTACACTCTATACCATGCACTCTACACCATACACTCTATACCATACACTCTATATCCCACACTCTACACTCTATACCCTATACTATACACTCTATACCCTACACTCTATACCCTACACTATACACTCTATACCCTACACTCTACACCATACACTCTATACCCTACACTCTATACTCTACGCTATACACTCTACACCCTACAATCTATACCTTACACTCTATACCCTACACTCTATACCCTACACTCTATACCCTACACTCTACACTCTATAACCTACACTCTATACCCTACATGGATCTGGATAAGTTGGAAACTTGGGCTGAAAGGTGGCAGATGAGGTTTAACAATGATAAATGTAAGGTTATACACATGGGAAGAGGGAATCAATATCACCATTACACACTGAACGGGAAACCACTGGGTAAATCTGACAGGGAGAAGGACTTGGGGATCCTAGTTAATGATAAACTTACCTGGAGCAGCCAGTGCCAGGCAGCAGCTGCCAAGGCAAACAGGATCATGGGGTGCATTAAAAGAGGTCTGGATACACATGATGAGAGCATTATACTGCCTCTGTACAAATCCCTAGTTAGACCGCACATGGAGTACTGTGTCCAGTTTTGGGCACCGGTGCTCAGGAAGGATATAATGGAACTAGAGAGAGTACAAAGGAGGGCAACAAAATTAATAAAGGGGATGGGAGAACTACAATACCCAGATAGATTAGCGAAATTAGGATTATTTAGTCTAGAAAAAAGACGACTGAGGGGCGATCTAATAACCATGTATAAGTATATAAGGGGACAATACAAATATCTCGCTGAGGATCTGTTTATACCAAGGAAGGTGACGGGCACAAGGGGGCATTCTTTGCGTGTGGAGGAGAGAAGGTTTTTCCACCAACATAGAAGAGGATTCTTTACTGTTAGGGCAGTGAGAATCTGGAATTGCTTGCCTGAGGAGGTGGTGATGGCGAACTCAGTCGAGGGGTTCAAGAGAGGCCTGGATGTCTTCCTGGAGCAGAACAATATTGTATCATACAATTATTAGGTTCTGTAGAAGGACGTAGATCTGGGTATTTATTATGATGGAATATAGGCTGAACTGGATGGACAAATGTCTTTTTTCGGCATTACTAACTATGTTACTATGTTACTATGTTACCCTACACTCTATAACATACACTCTATACACTACACTCTATACCTTGCACTCTATACCCTACACTCTACACTCTACAATCTATACCCTACACACTACACTCTATACCCTACACTCTATAACAAACACTCTATACCCTACACTATATACCATACACTCTATACCATACACTCTATACCGTACACTCTATACCCTACACTCTACACTCTATACTCTATACCCTACACTCTATACCCTACACTGTATACCCTACACTTTACACTCTATACCCTACACTCTACACTCTACACTCTATGCCCTACACTTTATACCCTACACTCTACACTCTATACCATACACTCTATACCCTACACTCTACACTCTATACCCTACACTCTACACTCTACACTCTATATCCTACACTCTATACTATACACTCTATACCCTACACTTTATACCCTACACTATACACTCTATACCCTACACTCTATACCCTACACTCTATACCCTACACTCTACACCCTACACTATATACCCTACACTCTACACTCTATTCCCTACACTCTCTACCCTACACTCTATACCATACACTCTATACCATACACTCTGTCCCCTACACTCTGTACCATACACTTTACACTCTATACCCTACTTTCTATACCCTACACTCTACACTCTATACCCTACACTCTATACCCTGCGCTCTACACTCTATACCCTACACTCTACACTCTATACCCTACACTCTACACCCTACACTCTATACCATACACTCTATACCCTACACTCTACACTCTATACCTTACACTCTATACCCTACACTCTATACCCTACACCCTACGCTCTATACCCTACACTCTATACCCTACACTCTACACTCTATACCCTACACTCTATTCCATACACTCTATACCCTACACTCTATACCCTACACTTTACACTCTATACCCTAAACTCTACACTTTACACTCTATACCCAACACTCTATACTCTATACCCTACACTCTATACCGTACATTCTACACTCAATACCCTACACTCTACACCCTACACTCTAATCCCTACACTCTACACTCTATACTCTACACTCTATACCCTACACTCTATACCCTACATTCTACACCCTACACTCTATACCCTACACTCTATACCCTACACTCTATACCCTACACTCTATACCCTACACTCTACACTCTATACCCTACACTCTACACTCTATACCCTACACTCTACACCCTACACTCTATACCATACACTCTATACCCTACACTCTACACTCTATACCTTACACTCTATACCCTACACTCTATACCCTACACCCTACGCTCTATACTCTACACTCTATACCCTACACCCTACACTCTATACCCTACACTCTATTCCATACACTCTATACCCTACACTCTATACCCTACACTTTACACTCTATACCCTACACTCTACACTTTACACTCTATACCCTACATTCTATACTCTATACCCTACACTCTATACCGTACATTCTACACTCTATACCCTACACTCTATACCCTACACTCTAATCCCTACACTCTACACTCTATACTCTACACTCTATACCCTACACTCTATACCCTACACTCTACACCCTACACTCTACACCCTACACTCTATACCCTACACTCTATACCCTACACTCTATACCCTACACTCTACACTCTATACCCTACACTCTATACCATACACTCTACACTCTATTTTCTACACTCTATACCATACACTCTATACCCTACACTCTATACCCTACACTATACACTCTATACCCTACACTCTACACTCTATACCATACACTCTATACCCTACACTCTATACCCTACACTCTACACTCTATACCCTACAATCTATACCCTACACTCTATACCCTACACTCTATACCCTACACTCTACACTCTATACCCTACACTCTATACCATACACTCTATACCCTACACTCTATACCATGCACTCTACACCATACACTCTATACCATACACTCTATATCCCACACTCTACACTCTATACCCTACACTCTATACCCTACACTCTATACTATACACTCTATACCCTACACTCTATACCCTACACTATACACTCTATACCCTACACTCTACACCATACACTCTATACCCTACACTCTATACTCTACGCTATACACTCTACACCCTACAATCTATACCTTACACTCTATACCCTACACTCTATACCCTACACTCTATACCCTACACTCTACACTCTATAACCTACACTCTATACCCTACATGGATCTGGATAAGTTGGAAACTTGGGCTGAAAGGTGGCAGATGAGGTTTAACAATGATAAATGTAAGGTTATACACATGGGAAGAGGGAATCAATATCACCATCACACACTGAACGGGAAACCACTGGGTAAATCTGACAGGGAGAAGGACTTGGGGATCCTAGTTAATGATAAACTTACCTGGAGCAGCCAGTGCCAGGCAGCAGCTGCCAAGGCAAACAGGATCATGGGGTGCATTAAAAGAGGTCTGGATACACATGATGAGAGCATTATACTGCCTCTGTACAAATCCCTAGTTAGACCGCACATGGAGTACTGTGTCCAGTTTTGGGCACCGGTGCTCAGGAAGGATATAATGGAACTAGAGAGAGTACAAAGGAGGGCAACAAAATTAATAAAGGGGATGGGAGAACTACAATACCCAGATAGATTAGCGAAATTAGGATTATTTAGTCTAGAAAAAAGACGACTGAGGGGCGATCTAATAACCATGTATAAGTATATAAGGGGACAATACAAATATCTCGCTGAGGATCTGTTTATACCAAGGAAGGTGACGGGCACAAGGGGGCATTCATTGCGTGTGGAGGAGAGAAGGTTTTTCCACCAACATAGAAGAGGATTCTTTACTGTTAGGGCAGTGAGAATCTGGAATTGCTTGCCTGAGGAGGTGGTGATGGCGAACTCAGTCGAGGGGTTCAAGAGAGGCCTGGATGTCTTCCTGGAGCAGAACAATATTGTATCATACAATTATTAGGTTCTGTAGAAGGACGAAGATCTGGGTATTTATTATGATGGAATATAGGCTGAACTGGATGGACAAATGTCTTTTTTCGGCCTTACTAACTATGTTACTATGTTACTATGTTACCCTACACTCTATAACATACACTCTATACACTACACTCTATACCTTGCACTCTATACCCTACACTCTACACTCTACAATCTATACCCTACACACTACACTCTATACCCTACACTCTATAACAAACACTCTATACCCTACACTATATACCATACACTCTATACCATACACTCTATACCGTACACTCTATACCCTACACTCTACACTCTATACTCTATACCCTACACTCTATACCCTACACTGTATACCCTACACTTTACACTCTATACCCTACACTCTACACTCTACACTCTATGCCCTACACTTTATACCCTACACTCTACACTCTATACCATACACTCTATACCCTACACTCTACACTCTATACCCTACACTCTACACTCTACACTCTATACCCTACACTTTATACTATACACTCTATACCCTACACTTTATACCCTACACTATACACTCTATACCCTACACTCTATACCCTACACTCTATACCCTACACTCTACACCCTACACTATATACCCTACACTCTACACTCTATTCCCTACACTCTCTACCCTACACTCTATACCATACACTCTATACCATACACTCTGTCCCCTACACTCTGTACCATACACTTTACACTCTATACCCTACTTTCTATACCCTACACTCTACACTCTATACCCTACACTCTATACCCTGCACTCTACACTCTATACCCTACACTCTACACTCTATACCCTACACTCTACACCCTACACTCTATACCATACACTCTATACCCTACACTCTACACTCTATACCTTACACTCTATACCCTACACTCTATACCCTACACCCTACGCTCTATACCCTACACTCTATACCCTACACTCTACACTCTATACCCTACACTCTATTCCATACACTCTATACCCTACACTCTATACCCTACACTTTACACTCTATACCCTAAACTCTACACTTTACACTCTATACCCAACACTCTATACTCTATACCCTACACTCTATACCGTACATTCTACACTCAATACCCTACACTCTATACCCTACACTCTAATCCCTACACTCTACACTCTAAACTCTACACTCTATACCCTACACTCTATACCCTACATTCTACACTCTATACCCTACACTCTATACCCTTAACTCTATACCCTACACTCTACACTCTAAACCCTACACTCTATACCATACACTCTACACTCTATTCCCTACACTTTATACCATACACTCTATACCCTACACTCTATACCCTACACTATACACTCTACACTCTATACCATACACTCTATACCCTACACTCTACACTCTATACCCTACACTCTATACCATACACTCTATACCCTACACTCTATACCCTACACTCTATACCCTACACTCTACACTCTATACCCTACACTCTATAACATACACTTTATACCCTACACTCTATACCTTACACTCTATACCCTACACTCTATATCCTACACTCTACACTCTATACCCTACACTCTACACGCTATACCCTTCTCTCTAAACCCTACAATCTATACCCTACACTCTTCACTCTATACCCTATACTCTATACCCCACACTCTACACTCTATACCCTACACTCTACACTCTATACCCTACACTCTACACTCTATACCCTACTCTCTAAACCCTACACTCTATACCCTACACTCTATACCCTACACTCTATACCCTACACTCTACACTCTATACCCTACACTCTATACCCTACACTCTACACTTTATACCCTACACTCTACACTCTATACCCTACACTCTATACCCTACACTCTATACCATACACTCTATACCCTACACTCTATACCCTACACTCTACACTTTATACCCTACACTCTACACTCTATACCCTACACTCTATACCCTACACTCTACACTATATACCCTACACTCTATTCCATACACTCTATACCCTACACTCTATACCCTACACTTTACACTCTATACCCTACACTCTACACTTTACACTCTATACCATACACTCTATACTCTATACCCTACACTCTATACCGTACATTCTACACTCTACACCCTACACTCTATACCCTACACTCTAATCCCTACACTCTACACTCTATACTCTACACTCTATACCCTACACTCTATACCCTACACTCTACACCCTACACTCTATACCCTACACTCTATACCCTACACTCTATACCCTACACTCTACACTCTATACCCTACACTCTATACCATACACTCTACACTCTATTCCCTACACTCTATACCATACACTCTATACCCTACACTCTATACCCTACACTATACACTCTATACCCTACACTCTACACTCTATACCATACACTCTATACCCTACACTCTACACTCTATACCCTACACTCTATACCATACACTCTATACCCTACACTCTATACCCTACACTCTATACCCTACACTCTATACCCTACACTCTATAACATACACTTTATACCCTACACTCTATACCTTACACTCTATACCCTACACTCTACACCCTACACCCTACACTCTATAAACTACACTCTATACCCTACACTCTATACCCTACTCTCTACACTTTATACCCTACACTCTATACCCTACACTCTATACTATACACTCTATACCCTACACTCTATACCCTACACTATACACTCTATACCCTACACTCTACACCATACACTCTATACCCTACACTCTATACTCTACGCTATACACTCTAAACCCTACAATCTATACCTTACACTCTATACCCTACACTCTATACCCTACACTCTATACTCTACACTCTACACTCTATAACCTACACTCTATACCATACACTCTATATCCTACACTGTATACCCTACACTCTATACCCTACACTCTACACTCTATCCCCTACACTCTATACCATACACTCTATACCCTACACTCTATACCCTACACTCTATACCCTACACTCTACACTCTGTACCCTACACTCTATACCATACACTCTATACCCTACACTCTATACCCTACACTCTACACTCTAAACTGTATACCATACACTCTATACCCTACACTCTACACCCTACACTCTATACCATACACTTTATACCCTGCACTCTACACTCTATACCCTACACTCTATACCATACACTCTATACCCTACACCCTACGCTCTATACCCTACACTCTATACCCTACACTCTACACTCTATACCCTACACTCTATTCCATACACTCTATACCCTACACTCTATACCCTACACTCTATACCCTACACTATACACTCTATACCCTACACTCTACACCATACACTCTATACCCTACACTCTATACTCTACGCTATACACTCTAAACCCTACAATCTATACCTTACACTCTATACCCTACACTCTATACCCTACACTCTATACTCTACACTCTACACTCTATAACCTACACTCTATACCATACACTCTATATCCTACACTCTATACCCTACACTCTATACCCTACACTCTACACTCTATCCCCTACACTCTATACCATACACTCTATACCCTACACTCTATACCCTACACTCTATACCCTACACTCTACACTCTATACCCTACACTCTATACCATACACTCTATACCCTACACTCTATACCCTACACTCTACACTCTAAACTGTATACCATACACTCTATACCCTACACTCTACACCCTACACTCTATACCATACACTTTATACCCTGCACTCTACACTCTATACCCTACACTCTATACCATACACTCTATACCCTACACCCTACGCTCTATACCCTACACTCTATACCCTACACTCTACACTCTATACCCTACACTCTATTCCATACACTCTATACCCTACACTCTATACCCTACACTCTACACTCTATACCCTACACTCTACACTTTACACTCTATACCCTACACTCTATACTCTATACCCTACACTCTATACCGTACATTCTACACTCTATACCCTACACTCTATACCCTACACTCTAATCCCTACACTCTACACTCTATACCCTACACTCTATACCCTACACTCTATACCCTACACTCTACACTCTATACCCTACACTCTATACCCTACACAATATACCCTACACTCTACACTCTATACCCTACACTCTATACCATACACTCTATACCCTACACTCTACACTCTATTCCCTACAGTCTATACCATACACTCTATATCCTACACTCAATAACCTACACTATACACTCTATACCCTACACTCTACACTCTATAACATACACTCTATACCTTACACTCTATACCCTACACTCTACACTCTATACCCTACAATCTATACCCTACACTCTATACCCTACACTCTATACCCAACTCTCTATACCCTACACTCTATACCCTACAGTCTATACCCTACACTCTACACTGTATACCATACACTCTATACCCTACACTCTATACCCTACACTCTACACTCTATACCCTACAATCTATACCCTACACTCTATACCCTACTCTATACCCTACACTCTACACTCTATACCCTACACTCTATAACATACACTCTATACACTACACTCTATACCTTGCACTCTATACCCTACACTCTACACTCTACAATCTATACCCTACACACTACACTCTATACCCTACACTCTATAACAAACACTCTATACCCTACACTATATACCATACACTCTATACCATACACTCTATACCGTACACTCTATACCCTACACTCTACACTCTATACTCTACACTCTATACCCTACACTCTATACCCTACACTGTATACCCTACACTCTACACTCTATACCCTACACTCTACACTCTACACTCTATGCCCTACACTTTATACCCTACACTCTACACTCTATACCATACACTCTATACCCTACACTCTACACTCTATACCCTACACTCTACACTCTACACTCTATACCCTACACTCTATACTATACACTCTATACCCTACACTCTATACCCTACACTATACACTCTATACCCTACACTCTATACCCTACACTCTACACCCTACACTATATACCCTACACTCTACACTCTATTCCCTACACTCTATTCCCTACACTCTCTACCCTACACTCTATACCATACACTCTATACCATACACTCTGTCCCCTACACTCTATACCATACACTTTACACTCTATACCCTACTTTCTATACCCTACACTCTACACTCTATACCCTACACTCTATACCCTGCACTCTACACTCTATACCCTACACTCTACACTCTATACCCTACACTCTACACCCTACACTCTATACCATACCCTCTATACCCTACACTCTACACTCTATACCTTACACTCTATACCCTACACTCTATACCCTACACCCTACGCTCTATACCCTACACTCTATACCCTACACTCTACACTCTATACCCTACACTCTATACCCTACACTTTACACTCTATACCCTACACTCTACACTTTACACTCTATACCCAACACTCTATACTCTATACCCTACACTCTATACCGTACATTCTACACTCTATACCCTACACTCTAATCCCTACACTCTACACTCTATACTCTACACTCTATACCCTACACTCTATACCCTACACTCTACACCCTACACTCTATACCCTACACTCTATACCCTTAACTCTATACCCTACACTCTACACTCTAAACCCTACACTCTATACCATACACTCTACACTCAATTCCCTACACTTTATACCATACACTCTATACCCTACACTCTATACCCTACACTATACACTCTACACTCTATACCATACACTCTATACCCTACACTCTACACTCTATACCCTACACTCTATACCATACACTCTATACCCTGCACTCTATACCCTACACTCTATACCCTACACTCTACACTCTATACCCTACACTCTATAACATACACTTTATACCCTACACTCTATACCTTACACTCTATACCCTACACTCTACACCCTACACTCTACACTCTATACCCTACACTCTATAACCTACACTCTATACCCTACACTCTATACCCTGCTCTCTACACTTTATACCCTACACTCTACACTCTATACCATATACTCTATATCCTACACTCTACACTCTATACCCTACACTCTACACGCTATACCCTTCTCTCTAAACCCTACAATCTATACCCTACACTCTTCACTCTATACCCTACACTCTATACCCCACACTCTACACTCTATACCCTACACTCTACACTCTATACCCTACACTCTACACTCTATACCCTACTCTCTAAACCCTACACTCTATACCCTACACTCTATACCCTACACTCTATACCCTACACTCTACACTCTATACCCTACACTCTATACCCTACACTCTATACCCTACACTCTACACTTTATACCCTACACTCTACAGTCTATACCCTACACTCTATACCCTACACTCTACACTATATACACTACACTCTACACCCTACGCTTTAAACCTTACACTCTATACCCTACACTCTATACCCTACACTCTATACCATACACTCTATACCCTACACTCTATACCCTACACTCTATACCCTACACTCTACACTTTATACCCTACACTCTACACTCTATACCCTACACTCTATACCCCACATTCTACACTATATACCCTACACTCTATTCCATACACTCTATACCCTACACTCTATACCCTACACTTTACACTCTATACCCTACACTCTACACTTTACACTCTATACCATACACTCTATACTCTATACCCTACACTCTATACCGTACATTCTACACTCTATACCCTACACTCTATACCCTACACTCTAATCCCTACACTCTACACTCTATACTCTACACTCTATACCCTACACTCTATACCCTACACTCTACACCCTACACTCTATACCCTACACTCTATACCCTACACTCTACACTCTATACCCTACACTCTATACCATACACTCTACACTCTATTCCCTACACTCTATACCATACACTCTATACCCTACACTCTATACCCTACACTATACACTCTATATCCTACACTCTACACTCTATACCATACACTCTATACCCTACACTCTACACTCTATACCCTACACTCTATACCATACACTCTACACTCTATACCCTACACTCTATAACATACACTTTATACCCTACACTCTATACCTTACACTCTATACCCTACACTCTACACCCTACACTCTACACTCTATACCCTACACTCTATAACCTACACTCTATACCCTACACTCTATACCCTACTCTCTACACTTTATACCCTACACTCTACACTCTATACCATACACTCTATATCCTACACTCTACACTCTATACCCTACACTCTACACTCTATACCCTACTCTCTAAACCCTACACTCTATACCCTACACTCTATACCCCACACTCTACACTCTATACCCTACACTCTACACTCTATACCCTACACTCTACACTCTATACCCTACTCTCTAAACCCTACACTCTATACCCTACACTCTATACCCTACACTCTATACCCTACACTCTATACCCTACACTCTATACCCTACACTCTACACTTTATACCCTACACTCTACACTCTATACCCTACACTCTATACCCTACACTCTACACTATATACCCTACACTCTACACCCTACGCTTTATACCTTACACTCTATACCCTACACTCTATACCCTACACTCTATACCATACACTCTATACCCTACACTCTATACCCTACACTCTATACCTACACTCTACACTTTATACCCTACACTCTACACTCTATACCCTACACTCTATACCCTACACTCTACACTATATACCCTACACTCTATTCCATACACTCTATACCCTACACTCTATACCCTACACTCTATACCTACACTCTACACTTTATACCCTACACTCTACACTCTATACCCTACACTCTATACCCTACACTCTACACTATATACCCTACACTCTATTCCATACACTCTATACCCTACACTCTATACCCTACACCCTATACCCTACACTCTATACCCTACACTCTACACCCTTCACTCTATACCCTACACTCTATAACCTACACTCTATACCATACACTCTATACCCTACACGCTATACCCTACACTATACACTCTATACCCTACACTCTACACTCTATACCATACACTCTATACCCTACACTCTACACTCTATACCATACACTCTATACCCTAAACTCTATACGCTATACTCTACACTCTAAACCCTACAATCTATACCCTACACTCTATACCCTACACTCTACACCCTACACTCTATACCCTACACTCTACACTCTATACCCTACACTCTATACCATACACTCTATACCCTACACTCTACACCCTACACTCTATACCCTACACCCTATACCCTACACTCTATACCCTACACTCTACACCCTACACTCTATACCCTACACTCTATACCCTACACTCTATACCCTACACTCTATACCCTACACTCTACACTCTATACCCTACACTCTATACCATACACTCTATACCCTACACTCTATACCCTACACTCTATACCCTACACTCTACACCCTACACTCTATACCCTACACTCTATACCCTACACTCTACACCCTACACTCTATACCCTACACCCTATACCCTACACTCTATACCCTACACTCTACACCCTACACTCTATACCCTACACTCTATACCCTACACTCTATACCCTACACTCTACACTTTATACCCTACACTCTACACTCTATACCCTACACTCTATACCCTACACTCTACACTCTATACCCTACAATCTATACCCTACACTCTATACCCTACACTCTATACCCTACACTCTACACCCTACACTCTATACCCTACACCCTATACCCTACACTCTATACCCTACACTCTACACGCTATACCCTTCTCTCTAAACCCTACAATCTATACCCTACACTCTTCACTCTATACCCTACACTCTATACCCCACACTCTACACTCTATACCCTACACTCTACACTCTATACCCTACACTCTACACTCTATACCCTACTCTCTAAACCCTACACTCTATACCCTACACTCTATACCCTACACTCTATACCCTACACTCTACACTCTATACCCTACACTCTATACCCTACACTCTATACCCTACACTCTACACTTTATACCCTACACTCTACAGTCTATACCCTACACTCTATACCCTACACTCTACACTATATACACTACACTCTACACCCTACGCTTTAAACCTTACACTCTATACCCTACACTCTATACCCTACACTCTATACCATACACTCTATACCCTACACTCTATACCCTACACTCTATACCCTACACTCTACACTTTATACCCTACACTCTACACTCTATACCCTACACTCTACACTCTAAACCCTACACTCTATACCATACACTCTACACTCAATTCCCTACACTTTATACCATACACTCTATACCCTACACTCTATACCCTACACTATACACTCTACACTCTATACCATACACTCTATACCCTACACTCTACACTCTATACCCTACACTTTATACCATACACTCTATACCCTGCACTCTATACCCTACACTCTATACCCTACACTCTACACTCTATACCCTACACTCTATAACATACACTTTATACCCTACACTCTATACCTTACACTCTATACCCTACACTCTACACCCTACACTCTACACTCTATACCCTACACTCTATAACCTACACTCTATACCCTACACTCTATACCCTACTCTCTACACTTTATACCCTACACTCTACACTCTATACCATATACTCTATATCCTACACTCTACACTCTATACCCTACACTCTACAAGCTATACCCTTCTCTCTAAACCCTACAATCTATACCCTACACTCTTCACTCTATACCCTACACTCTATACCCCACACTCTACACTCTATACCCTACACTCTACACTCTATACCCTACACTCTACACTCTATACCCTACTCTCTAAACCCTACACTCTATACCCTACACTCTATACCCTACACTCTATACCCTACACTCTACACTCTATACCCTACACTCTATACCCTACACTCTATACCCTACACTCTACACTTTATACCCTACACTCTACAGTCTATACCCTACACTCTATACCCTACACTCTACACTATATACACTACACTCTACACCCTACGCTTTAAACCTTACACTCTATACCCTACACTCTATACCCTACACTCTATACCATACACTCTATACCCTACACTCTATACCCTACACTCTATACCCTACACTCTACACTTTATACCCTACACTCTACACTCTATACCCTACACTCTATACCCTACATTCTACACTATATACCCTACACTCTATTCCATACACTCTATACCCTACACTCTATACCCTACACTTTACACTCTATACCCTACACTCTACACTTTACACTCTATACCATACACTCTATACTCTATACCCTACACTCTATACCGTACATTCTACACTCTATACCCTACACTCTATACCCTACACTCTAATCCCTACACTCTACACTCTATACTCTACACTCTATACCCTACACTCTATACCCTACACTCTACACCCTACACTCTATACCCTACACTCTATACCCTACACTCTACACTCTATACCCTACACTCTATACCATACACTCTACACTCTATTCCCTACACTCTATACCATACACTCTATACCCTACACTCTATACCCTACACTATACACTCTATACCCTACACTCTACACTCTATACCATACACTCTATACCCTACACTCTACACTCTATACCCTACACTCTATACCATACACTCTACACTCTATACCCTACACTCTATAACATACACTTTATACCCTACACTCTATACCTTACACTCTATACCCTACACTCTACACCCTACACTCTACACTCTATACCCTACACTCTATAACCTACACTCTATACCCTACACTCTATACCCTACTCTCTACACTTTATACCCTACACTCTACACTCTATACCATACACTCTATATCCTACACTCTACACTCTATACCCTACACTCTACACTCTATACCCTACTCTCTAAACCCTACACTCTATACCCTACACTCTATACCCCACACTCTACACTCTATACCCTACACTCTACACTCTATACCCTACACTCTACACTCTATACCCTACTCTCTAAACCCTACACTCTATACCCTACACTCTATACCCTACACTCTATACCCTACACTCTATACCCTACACTCTACACTTTATACCCTACACTCTACACTCTATACCCTACACTCTATACCCTACACTCTACACTATATACCCTACACTCTACACCCTACGCTTTAAACCTTACACTCTATACCCTACACTCTATACCCTACACTCTATACCATACACTCTATACCCTACACTCTATACCCTACACTCTATACCTACACTCTACACTTTATACCCTACACTCTACACTCTATACCCTACACTCTATACCCTACACTCTACACTATATACCCTACACTCTATTCCATACACTCTATACCCTACACTCTATACCCTACACTCTATACCTACACTCTACACTTTATACCCTACACTCTACACTCTATACCCTACACTCTATACCCTACACTCTACACTATATACCCTACACTCTATTCCATACACTCTATACCCTACACTCTATACCCTACACCCTATACCCTACACTCTATACCCTACACTCTACACCCTTCACTCTATACCCTACACTCTATAACCTACACTCTATACCATACACTCTATACCCTACACTCTATACCCTACACTATACACTCTATACCCTACACTCTACACTCTATACCATACACTCTATACCCTACACTCTACACTCTATACCATACACTCTATACCCTAAACTCTATACGCTATACTCTACACTCTAAACCCTACAATCTATACCCTACACTCTATACCCTACACTCTACACCCTACACCCTACACTCTACACTCTATACCCTACACTCTATACCATACACTCTATACCCTACACTCTACACCCTACACTCTATACCCTACACCCTATACCCTACACTCTATACCCTACACTCTACACCCTACACTCTATACCCTACACTCTATACC
This sequence comes from Ranitomeya imitator, assembly GCF_032444005.1. Taxonomy (NCBI): domain Eukaryota; kingdom Metazoa; phylum Chordata; class Amphibia; order Anura; family Dendrobatidae; genus Ranitomeya; species Ranitomeya imitator. The sequence goes on from NC_091289.1 coordinate 88,155,089, forward strand.
CTACACTCTATACCCTACACTCTATACCCTACACTCTACACTCTATACCCTACACTCTATACCATACACTCTATACCCTACACTCTATACCCTACACTCTATACCCTACACTCTACACCCTACACTCTATACCCTACACTCTATACCCTACACTCTACACCCTACACTCTATACCCTACACCCTATACCCTACACTCTATACCCTACACTCTACACCCTACACTCTATACCCTACACTCTATACCCTACACTCTATACCCTACACTCTACACTTTATACCCTACACTCTACACTCTATACCCTACACTCTATACCCTACACTCTACACTCTATACCCTACAATCTATACCCTACACTCTATACCCTACACTCTATACCCTACACTCTACACCCTACACTCTATACCCTACACCCTATACCCTACACTCTATACCCTACACTCTACACCCTTCACTCTATACCCTACACTCTATAACCTACACTCTATACCATACACTCTATACCCTACACTCTATACCCTACACTCTACACCCTACACTCTATACCCTACACTCTATACCCTACACTCTATACCCTACACTCTACACTTTATACCCTACACTCTACACTCTATACCCTACACTCTATACCCTACACTCTACACTCTATACCCTACAATCTATACCCTACACTCTATACCCTACACTCTATACCCTACACTCTACACCCTACACTCTATACCCTACACCCTATACCCTACACTCTATACCCTACACTCTACACCCTTCACTCTATACCCTACACTCTATAACCTACACTCTATACCATACACTCTATACCCTACACTCTATACCCTACACTATACACTCTATACCCTACACTCTACACTCTATACCATACACTCTATACCCTAAACTCTATACGCTATACTCTACACTCTATACCCTACAATCTATACCCTACACTCTATACCCTACACTCTACACCCTACACTCTATACCCTACACTCTACACTCTATACCCTACACTCTATACCATACACTCTATACCCTACACTCTATACCCTACACTCTATACCCTACACTCTATACCCTACACTCTACACCCTACACTTTATACCCTACACCCTATACCCTACACTCTATACCCTACACTCTACACCCTACACTCTATACCCTACACTCTATACCCTACACTCTATACCCTACACTCTATACCCTACACTCTACACTCTATACCCTACACTCTATACCCTACACTCTATACCCTACAATCTATACCATACACTCTATACCATACACTCTATACCATACACTCTATCCCCTACACTCTATACCATACACTCTACACTCTATACCCTACACTCTATACCCTACACTCTACACCCTACACTATATACCCTACACTCTCTACCCTACACTCTATACCATACACTCTATACCATACACTCTGTCCCCTACACTCTATACCCTAAACTCTATACGCTATACTCTACACTCTATACCCTACAATCTATACCCTACACTCTATGCCCTACACTCTACACCCTACACTCTATACCCTACACTCTACACTCTATACCCTACACTCTATACCATACACTCTATACCCTACACTCTACACCCTACACTCTATACCCTACACCCTATACCCTACACTCTATACCCTACACTCTACACCCTACACTCTATACCCTACACTCTATACCCTACACTCTATACCCTACACTCTATACCCTACACTCTACACTCTATACCCTACACTCTATGCCATACACTCTATACCCTACACTCTATACCCTACACTCTATGCCCTACACTCTATACCCTACACTCTACACCCTACACTCTATACCCTACACCCTATACCCTACACTCTATACCCTACACTCTACACCCTACACTCTATACCCTACACTCTATACCCTACACTCTATACCCTACACTCTATACCCTTCACTCTACACTTTATACCCTACACTCTACACTCTATACCCTACACTCTATACCCTACACTCTACACTATATACCCTACACTCTATTCCATACACTCTATACCCTACACTCTATACCCTACACTCTATACCCTACACTCTATACCCTACACTCTACACCCTACACTCTATACCCTACACCCTATACCCTACACTCTATACCCTACACTCTACACCCTTCACTCTATACCCTACACTCTATAACCTACACTCTATACCATACACTCTATACCCTACACTCTATACCCTACACTATACACTCTATAACCTACACTCTACACTCTATACCATACACTCTATACCCTAAACTCTATACGCTATACTCTACACTCTATACCCTACAATTTATACCCTACACTCTATACCCTACACTCTACACCCTACACTCTATACCCTACACTCTACACTCTATACCCTACACTCTATACCATACACTCTATACCCTACACTCTATACCCTACACTCTATACCCTACACTCTACACCCTACACTCTATACCCTACACCCTATACCCTACACTCTCTACCCTACACTCTATACCATACACTCTATACCATACACTCTGTCCCCTACACTCTATACCCTAAACTCTATACGCTATACTCTACACTCTATACCCTACAATCTATACCCTACACTCTATACCCTACACTCTACACCCTACACTCTATACCCTACACTCTACACTCTATACCCTACACTCTATACCATACACTCTATACCCTACACTCTACACCTTACACTCTATACCCTACACCCTATACCCTACACTCTATACCCTACACTCTACACCCTACACTCTATACCCTACACTCTATACCCTACACTCTATACCCTACACTCTATACCCTACACTCTACACTCTATACCCTACACTCTATACCATACACTCTATACCCTACACTCTATACCCTACACTCTATACCCTACACTCTATACCCTACACTCTACACCCTACACTCTATACCCTACACCCTATACCCTACACTCTATACCCTACACTCTACACCCTACACTCTATACCCTACACTCTATACCCTACACTCTATACCCTACACTCTATACCCTACACTCTACACTTTATACCCTACACTCTACACTCTATACCCTACACTCTATACCCTACACTCTACACTATATACCCTACACTCTATTCCATACACTCTATACCCTACACTCTATACCCTACACTCTATACCCTACACTCTATACCCTACACTCTACACCCTACACTCTATACCCTACACCCTATACCCTACACTCTATACCCTACACTCTACACCCTTCACTCTATACCCTACACTCTATAACCTACACTCTATACCATACACTCTATACCCTACACTCTATACCCTACACTATACACTCTATACCCTACACTCTACACTCTATACCATACACTCTATACCCTAAACTCTATACGCTATACTCTACACTCTATACCCTACAATCTATACCCTACACTCTATACCCTACACTCTACACCCTACACTCTATACCCTACACTCTACACTCTACACCCTACACTCTATACCCTACACCCTATACCCTACACTCTATACCCTACACTCTACACCCTACACTCTATACCCTACACTCTATACCCTACACTCTATACCCTACACTCTACACTCTATACCCTACACTCTATACCCTACACTCTATACCCTACAATCTATACCATACACTCTATACCATACACTCTATACCATACACTCTATCCCCTACACTCTATACCATACACTCTACACTCTATACCCTACACTCTATACCCTACACTCTACACCCTACACTATATACCCTACACTCTCTACCCTACACTCTATACCATACACTCTATACCATACACTCTGTCCCCTACACTCTATACCATACACTTTACACTCTATACCCTACTTTCTATACCCTACACTCTACACTCTATACCCTACACTCTATACCCTACACTCTACACTCTATACCCTACACTCTACACTCTATACCCTACACTCTACACCCTACACTCTATACCATACACTCTATACCCTACACTCTACACTCTATACCTTACACTCTATACCCTACACTCTATACCCTACACCCTACGCTCTATACCCTACACTCTATACCCTACACTCTACACTTTATACCCTACACTCTATTCCATACACTCTATACCCTACAATTTACACTCTATACCCTACACTCTACAGCCTACACTCTATACCCTACACTCTATACCCTACACTCTATACCCTACAATCTATACCATACACTCTATACCATACACTCTATACCATACACTCTATCCCCTACACTCTATACCATACACTCTATACTCTACACTCTATACCCTACACTCTACACCCTACACTATATACCCTACACTCTCTACCCTACACTCTATACCATACACTCTATACCATACACTGTGTCCCCTACACTCTATACCATACACTTTACACTCTATACCCTACTTTCTATACCCTACACTCTACACTCTATACCCTACACTCTATTCCCTACACTCTATACCCTACACTCTACACTTTATACCCTACACTCTACACTCTATACCCTACACTCTATACCCTACACTCTACACTATATACCCTACACTCTATTCCATACACTCTATACCCTACACTCTATACCCTACACTTTACACTCAAACCCTACACTCTACACTTTACACTCTATACCATACACTCTATACTCTATACCATACACTCTATACCGTACATTCTACACTCTACACTCTATACCCTACACTCTAATCCCTACACTCTACACTCTACACTCTATACCCTACACTCTATACCCTACACTCTACACCCTACACTCTATACCCTACACTCTATACCGTACACTCTATACCCTACACTCTACACTCTATACCCTACACTCTATACCATACACTCTACACTCTATTCCCTACACTCTATACCATACACTCTATACCCTACACTCTATACCCTACACTATACACTCTATACCCTACACTCTACACTCTATACCATACACTCTATACCCTACACTCTACACTCTATACCCTACACTCTATACCATACACTCTATACCCTACACTCTATACCCTACACTCTATACCCTACACTCTATACCCTACACTCTATAACATACACTTTATACCCTACACTCTATACCTTACACTCTATACCCTACACTCTACACCCTACACCCTACACTCTATAAACTACACTCTATACCCTACACTCTATACCCTACTCTCTACACTTTATACCCTACACTCTACACTCTATACCATACACTCTATATCCTACACTATACACTCTATACCCTACACTCTACACTCTATACCCTACTCTCTAAACCCTACACTCTATACCCTACACTCTTCACTCTATACCCTACACTCTATACCCCACACTCTACACTCTATACCCTACACTCTACACTCTATACCCTACACTCTACACTCTATACCCTACTCTCTAAACCCTACACTCTATACCCTACACTCTATACCCTACACTCTATACCCTACACTCTACACTCTATACCCTACACTCTATACCCTACACTCTATACCCTACACTCTACACTTTATACCCTACACTCTACACTCTATACCCTACACTCTATACCCTACACTCTACACTATATACCCTACACTCTACACCCTACGCTTTATACCTTACACTCTATACCCTACACTCTATACCCTACACTCTATACCATACACTCTATACCCTACACTCTATATCCTACACTCTATACCTACACTCTACACTTTATACCCTACACTCTACACTCTATACCCTACACTCTATACCCTACACTCTACACTATATACCCTACACTCTATTCCATACACTCTATACCCTACACTCTATACCCTACACTCTATACCCTACACTCTATACCCTACACTCTACACCCTACACTCTATACCCTACACCCTATACCCTACACTCTATACCCTACACTCTACACCCTTCACTCTATACCCTACACTCTATAATCTACACTTTATACCATACACTCTATACCCTACACTCTATAGCCTACACTATACACTCTATACCCTACACTCTACACTCTATACCATACACTCTATACCCTAAACTCTATACGCTATACTCTACACTCTATACCCTACAATCTATACCCTACACTCTATACCCTACACTCTACACCCTACACTCTATACCCTACACTCTACACTCTATACCCTACACTCTATACCATACACTCTATACCCTACACTCTATACCCTACACTCTATACCCTACACTCTATACCCTACACTCTACACCCTACACTCTATACCCTACAACCTATACCCTACACTCTATACCCTACACTCTACACCCTACACTCTATACCCTACACCCTATACCCTACACTCTATACCCTACACTCTATACCCTACACTCTACACCCTACACTCTATACTCTACACTCTATACCCTACACTCTATACCCTACACTCTATACCCTACACTCTACACTTTATACCCTACACTCTACACTCTATACCCTACACTCTATACCCTATACTCTACACTATATACCCTACACTCTATTCCATACACTCTATACCCTACACTCTATACCCTACACTCTATACCCTACACTCTACACCCTACACTCTATACCCTACACCCTATACCCTACACTCTATACCCTACACTCTACACCCTTCACTCTATACCCTACACTCTATAACCTACACTCTATACCATACACTCTGTACCCTACACTCTATACCCTACACTATACACTCTATACCCTACACTCTACACTCTATACCATACACTCTATACCCTAAACTCTATACGCTATACTCTACACTCTATACCCTACAATCTATACCCTACACTCTATACCCTACACTCTACACCCTACACTCTATACCCTACACTCTACACTCTATACCCTACACTCTATACCATACACTCTATACCCTACACTCTATACCCTACACTCTATACCCTACACTCTATACCCTACACTCTATACCCTACACTCTATACCCTACACTCTACACTCTATACCCTACACTCTATACCCTACACTCTATACCCTACACTCTATACCCTACACTCTATACCCTACACTCTATACCCTACACTCTACACTCTATACCCTACACTCTATACCCTACACTCTATACCCTACAATCTATACCATACACTCTATACCATACACTCTATACCATACACTCTATCCCCTACACTCTATACCATACACTCTACACTCTATACCCTACACTCTATACCCTACACTCTACACCCTACACTATATACCCTACACTCTTTACCCTACACTCTATACCATACACTCTATACCATACACTCTGTCCCCTACACTCTATACCATACACTTTACACTCTATACCCTACTTTCTATACCCTACACTCTACACTCTATACCCTACACTCTATACCCTACACTCTATACCCTACACTCTACACTCTATACCCTACACTCTACACCCTACACTCTATACCATACACTCTATACCCTACACTCTACACTCTATACCTTACACTCTATACCCTACACTCTATACCCTACACCCTACGCTCTATACCCTACACTCTATACCCTACACTCTACACTCTATACCCTACACTCTATTCCATACACTCTATACCCTACAATTTACACTCTATACCCTACACTCTACACTTTACACTCTATACCCTACACTCTATACTCTATACCCTACACTCTATACCGTACATTCTACACTCTATACCCTACACTCTATACCCTACACTCTAATCCCTACACTCTACACTCTATACTCTACACTCTATACCCTACACTCTATACCAGGGGTGGGCAATTAATTTTGCCATGGGGCCGCATGAGAAATTTGGATGGTTTTAGAGGGCCGGGCTAATATAATTAACTAATTTTTACCCAATACTGTAGTATACATATGCTATATTTTCATGAACAAACAGTATGTTAAACAATGCAGAGATTATCCAGGCCCCATAATGTCCAGATTTCATTAGTGCCCCCATAATGTCCAGATTTCATTCATTAGTGCCCCCATAATGTCCAGATTTCATTAGTGCAGATAATAACCCAGTGCACAAGTATAGAGGAGCAGATAATAACCCAGAGCACAAGTACAGAGGAGCAGATAACCCAGAGCACAAGTACAGAGGAGCAGATAACTCAGAGCACAAGTACAGGGGAGCAGATAACCCAGAGCACAAGTACAGAGGAGCAGATAATAACCCAGAGCACAAGTACTGAGGAGCAGATAATAACCCAGAGCACAAGTACTGAGGAGCAGATAACCCAGAGCACAAGTACAGAGGAGCAGATAACTCAGAGCACAAGTACTGAGGAGCAGATAACACAGAGCACAAGTACTGAGGAGCAGATAATAACCCAGAGCACAAGTACTGAGGAGCAGATAAGCCAGAGCACAAGTACAGAGGAGCAGATAACCCAGAGCACAAGTACAGGGGAGCAGATAACCCAGAGCACAAGTACAGAGGAGCAGATAACCCAGAGCACAAGTACTGAGGAGCAGATAACCCAGAGCCCAAGTACAGCGGAGCAGATGACCTAGTGCGCAAGTACTCAGGAGCAGATAACCCAGAGCCCTTACCACCGACCACCGGCACCGACCGACTCCACAAGTGACCTCAGTACAGCGCTGCAGTGCCACACAGAACACCGGCGCAACGGAGCAGAGCAGCAGCATGTGTCACGCTGAGGGACGTCACCTGCTGCTGGCGCTTCCCTGATGCGGAAGTGCCAGCGTCGGTCAGCGCCTCTCAGCGGACAGGAGTTTGAATGCAGGGCGCACAGGCGCAGGCGTGGCTGAAGGGAAGGGGAGCCGAGCGGTGCCTCGGGCGGCAAGGGAAGGGGAGCCGAGCGGTGCCTGGGGCGGCGGGTGGCAAGGGAAGGGGAGCCGAGCGGTGCCTGGGGCGGCGGGCGGCAAGGGAAGGGGAGCCGAGCGGTGCCTGGGGCGGCAAGGGAAGGGGAGCCGAGCGGTGCCTGGGGCGGCGGGCCGTTTACAACCGTCAGGCGGGCCGGATGCGGCCCGCGGGCCGCATCTTGCCCAGGTCTGCTCTATACCCTACACTCTACACCCTACACTCTATACCCTACACTCTATACCCTACACACTATACCCTACACTCTACACTCTATACCCTACACTCTATACCATACACTCTACACTCTTTTCCCTACACTCTATACCATACACTCTATACCCTACACTCTATACCCTACACTATACACTCTATACCCTACACTCTACACTCTATACCATACACTCTATACCCTACACTCTATACCCTACACTCTACACTCTATACCCTACAATCTATACCCTACACTCTATATCCTACACTCTATACCCTACACTCTATACCCTACACTCTACACTCTATACCCTACACTCTATACCATACACTCTATACCCTACACTCTATACCATGCACTCTACACCATACACTCTATACCATACACTCTATATCCCACACTCTACACTCTATACCCTACACTCTATACCATACACTCTATACTATACACTCTATACCCTACACTCTATACCCTACACTATACACTCTATACCCTACACTCTACACCATACACTCTATACCCTACACTCTATACTCTACGCTATACACTCTAAACCCTACAATCTATACCTTACACTCTATACCCTACACTCTATACCCTACACTCTATACTCTACACTCTACACTCTATAACCTACACTCTATACCATACACTCTATAACCTACACTCTATTCCCTACACTCTATACCCTACACTCTACACTCTATCCCCTACACTCTATACCATACACTCTATACCCTACACTCTATACCCTACACTCTATACCCTACACTCTACACTCTATACCCTACACTCTATACCATACACTCTATACCCTACACTCTATACCCTACACTCTACACTCTAAACTGTATACCATACACTCTATACCCTACACTCTACACCCTACACTCTATACCATACACTTTATACCCTGCACTCTACACTCTATACCCTACACTCTATACCATACACTCTATACCCTACACCCTACGCTCTATACCCTACACTCTATACCCTACACTCTATACCCTACACTCTATTCCATACACTCTATACCCTACACTCTATACCCTACACTCTACACTCTATACCCTACACTCTACACTTTACACTCTATACCCTACACTCTATACTCTATACCCTACACTCTATACCGTACATTCTACACTCTATACCCTACACTCTATACCCTACACTCTAATCCCTACACTCTACACTCGATACCCTACACTCTATACCCTACACACTATACCCTACACTCTACACTCTATACCCTACACTCTATACCCTACACTATACACTCTATACCCTACACTCTACACTCTATACCATACACTCTATACCCTACACTCTATACCCTACACTCTACACTCTATACCCTACAATCTATACCCTACACTCTATATCCTACACTCTATACCCTACACTCTATACCCTACACTCTACACTCTATACCCTACACTCTATACCATACACTCTATACCCTACACTCTATACCATGCACTCTACACCATACACTCTATACCATACACTCTATATCCCACACTCTACACTCTATACCCTACACTCTATACCATACACTCTATACTATACACTCTATACCCTACACTCTATACCCTACACTATACACTCTATACCCTACACTCTACACCATACACTCTATACCCTACACTCTATACTCTACGCTATACACTCTAAACCCTACAATCTATACCTTACACTCTATACCCTACACTCTATACCCTACACTCTATACTCTACACTCTACACTCTATAACCTACACTCTATACCATACACTCTATAACCTACACTCTATTCCCTACACTCTATACCCTACACTCTACACTCTATCCCCTACACTCTATACCATACACTCTATACCCTACACTCTATACCCTACACTCTATACCCTACACTCTACACTCTATACCCTACACTCTATACCATACACTCTATACCCTACACTCTATACCCTACACTCTACACTCTAAACTGTATACCATACACTCTATACCCTACACTCTACACCCTACACTCTATACCATACACTTTATACCCTGCACTCTACACTCTATACCCTACACTCTATACCATACACTCTATACCCTACACCCTACGCTCTATACCCTACACTCTATACCCTACACTCTATACCCTACACTCTATTCCATACACTCTATACCCTACACTCTATACCCTACACTCTACACTCTATACCCTACACTCTACACTTTACACTCTATACCCTACACTCTATACTCTATACCCTACACTCTATACCGTACATTCTACACTCTATACCCTACACTCTATACCCTACACTCTAATCCCTACACTCTACACTCTATACCCTACACTCTATACCCTACACTCTATACCCTACACTCTACACTCTATACCCTACACTCTATACCCTACACTCTATACCCTACACTCTACACTCTATACCCTACACTCTATACCATACACTCTATACCCTACACTCTACACTCTATTCCCTACACTCTATACCATACACTCTATATCCTACACTCAATAACCTACACTATACACTCTATACCCTACACTCTACACTCTATAACATACACTCTATACCTTACACTCTATACCCTACACTCTACACTCTATACCCTACAATCTATACCCTACACTCTATACCCTACACTCTATACCCAACTCTCTATACCCTACACTCTATACCCTACAGTCTATACCCTACACTCTACACTGTATACCATACACTCTATACCCTACACTCTATACCCTACACTCTACACTCTATACCCTACAATCTATACCCTACACTCTATACCCTACTCTATACCCTACACTCTACACTCTATACCCTACACTCTATAACATACACTCTATACACTACACTCTATACCTTGCACTCTATACCCTACACTCTACACTCTACAATCTATACCCTACACACTACACTCTATACCCTACACTCTATAACAAACACTCTATACCCTACACTATATACCATACACTCTATACCATACACTCTATACCGTACACTCTATACCCTACACTCTACACTCTATACTCTACACTCTATACCCTACACTCTATACCCTACACTGTATACCCTACACTCTACACTCTATACCCTACACTCTACACTCTACACTCTATACCCTACACTCTATACCCTGCACTCTACACTCTATACCCTACACTCTACACTCTATACCCTACACTCTACACCCTACACTCTATACCATACCCTCTATACCCTACACTCTACACTCTATACCTTACACTCTATACCCTACACTCTATACCCTACACCCTACGCTCTATACCCTACACTCTATACCCTACACTCTACACTCTATACCCTACACTCTATTCCATACACTCTATACCCTACACTCTATAACCTACACTTTACACTCTATACCCTACACTCTACACTTTACACTCTATACCCAACACTCTATACTCTATACCCTACACTCTATACCGTACATTCTACACTCTATACCCTACACTCTAATCCCTACACTCTACACTCTATACTCTACACTCTATACCCTACACTCTATACCCTACACTCTACACCCTACACTCTATACCCTACACTCTATACCCTTAACTCTATACCCTACACTCTACACTCTAAACCCTACACTCTATACCATACACTCTACACTCTATTCCCTACACTTTATACCATACACTCTATACCCTACACTCTATACCCTACACTATACACTCTACACTCTATACCATACACTCTATACCCTACATTCTACACTCTATACCCTACACTCTATACCATACACTCTATACCCTGCACTCTATACCCTACACTCTATACCCTACACTCTACACTCTATACCCTACACTCTATAACATACACTTTATACCCTACACTCTATACCTTACACTCTATACCCTACACTCTACACCCTACACTCTACACTCTATACCCTACACTCTATACCCTACACTCTATACCCTACACTCTATACCCTACTCTCTACACTTTATACCCTACACTCTACACTCTATACCATACACTCTATATCCTACACTCTACACTCTATACCCTACACTCTACACGCTATACCCTTCTCTCTAAACCCTACAATCTATACCCTACACTCTTCACTCTATACCCTACACTCTATACCCCACACTCTACACTCTATACCCTACACTCTACACTCTATACCCTACACTCTACACTCTATACCCTACTCTCTAAACCCTACACTCTATACCCTACACTCTATACCCTACACTCTATACCCTACACTCTACACTCTATACCCTACACTCTATACCCTACACTCTATACCCTACACTCTACACTTTATACCCTACACTCTACAGTCTATACCCTACACTCTATACCCTACACTCTACACTATATACACTACACTCTACACCCTACGCTTTAAACCTTACACTCTATACCCTACACTCTATACCCTACACTCTATACCATACACTCTATACCCTACACTCTATACCCTACACTCTATACCCTACACTCTATACCCTACACTCTACACTTTATACCCTACACTCTACACTCTATACCCTACACTCTATACCCTACATTCTACACTATATACCCTACACTCTATTCCATACACTCTATACCCTACACTCTATACCCTACACTTTACACTCTATACCCTACACTCTACACTTTACACTCTATACCATACACTCTATACTCTATACCCTACACTCTATACCGTACATTCTACACTCTATACCCTACACTCTATACCCTACACTCTAATCCCTACACTCTACACTCTATACTCTACACTCTATACCCTACACTCTATACCCTACACTCTACACTTTATACCCTACACTCTACACTCTATACCCTACACTCTATACCCTACATTCTACACTATATACCCTACACTCTATTCCATACACTCTATACCCTACACTCTATACCCTACACTTTACACTCTATACCCTACACTCTACACTTTACACTCTATACCATACACTCTATACTCTATACCCTACACTCTATACCGTACATTCTACACTCTATACCCTACACTCTATACCCTACACTCTAATCCCTACACTCTACACTCTATACTCTACACTCTATACCCTACACTCTTTACCCTACACTCTACACCCTACACTCTATACCCTACACTCTATACCCTACACTCTACACTCTATACCCTACACTCTATACCATACACTCTACACTCTATTCCCTACACTCTATACCATACACTCTATACCCTACACTCTATACCCTACACTAAACACTCTATACCCTACACTCTACACTCTATACCATACACTCTATACCCTACACTCTACACTCTATACCCTACACCCTATACCATACACTCTACACTCTATACCCTACACTCTATAACATACACTTTATACCCTACACTCTATACCTTACACTCTATACCCTACACTCTACACCCTACACTCTACACTCTATACCCTACACTCTATAACCTACACTCTATACCCTACACTCTATACCCTACTCTCTACACTTTATACCCTACACTCTACACTCTATACCATACACTCTATATCCTACACTCTACACTCTATACCCTACACTCTACACTCTATACCCTACTCTCTAAACCCTACACTCTATACCCTACACTCTATACCCCACACTCTACACTCTATACCCTACACTCTACACTCTATACCCTACACTCTACACTCTATACCCTACTCTCTAAACCCTACATTCTATACCCTACACTCTATACCCTACACTCTATACCCTACACTCTATACCCTACACTCTATACCCTACACTCTACACTTTATACCCTACACTCTACACTCTATACCCTACACTCTATACCCTACACTCTACACTATATACCCTACACTCTACACCCTACGCTTTATACCTTACACTCTATACCCTACACTCTATACCCTACACTCTATACCATACACTCTATACCCTACACTCTATACCCTACACTCTATACCTACACTCTACACTTTATACCCTACACTCTACACTCTATACCCTACACTCTATACCCTACACTCTACACTATATACCCTACACTCTATTCCATACACTCTATACCCTACACTCTATACCCTACACCCTATACCCTACACTCTATACCCTACACTCTACACCCTTCACTCTATACCCTACACTCTATAACCTACACTCTATACCATACACTCTATACCCTACACTCTATACCCTACACTATACACTCTATACCCTACACTCTACACTCTATACCATACACTCTATACCCTACACTCTACACTCTATACCATACACTCTATACCCTAAACTCTATACGCTATACTCTACACTCTATACCCTACAATCTATACCCTACACTCTATACCCTACACTCTACACCCTACACTCTATACCCTACACTCTACACTCTATACCCTACACTCTATACCATACACTCTATACCCTACACTCTACACCCTACACTCTATACCCTACACCATATACCCTACACTCTATACCCTACACTCTACACCCTACACTCTATACCCTACACTCTATACCCTACACTCTATACCCTACACTCTATACCCTACACTCTACACTCTATACCCTACAATCTATACCATACACTCTATACCCTACACTCTATACCCTACACTCTATACCCTACACTCTATACCCTACACTCTACACCCTACACTCTATACCCTACACCCTATACCCTACACTCTATACCCTACATTCTACACCCTACACTCTATACCCTACACTCTATACCCTACACTCTATACCCTACACTCTATACCCTACACTCTACACTTTATACCCTACACTCTACACTCTATACCCTACACTCTATACCCTACACTCTACACTATATACCCTACACTCTATTCCATACACTCTATACCCTACACTCTATACCCTACACTCTATACCCTACACTCTATACCCTACACTCTACACCCTACACTCTATACCCTACACCCTATACCCTACACTCTAAACCCTACATTCTACACCCTACACTCTATACCTCACACTCTATACCCTACACTCTATACCCTACACTCTATACCCTACACTCTACACTTTATACCCTACACTCTACACTCTATACCCTACACTCTATACCCTACACTCTACACTATATACCCTACACTCTATTCCATACACTCTATACCCTACACTCTATACCCTACACTCTATACCCTACACTCTATACCCTACACTCTACACCCTACACTCTATACCCTACACCCTATACCCTACACTCTATACCCTACACTCTACACCCTTCACTCTATACCCTACACTCTATAACCTACACTCTATACCATACACTCTATACCCTACACTCTATACCCTACACTATACACTCTATACCCTACACTCTACACTCTATACCATACACTCTATACCCTAAACTCTATACGCTATACTCTACACTCTATATCCTACAATCTATACCCTACACTCTATACCCTACACTCTACACCCTACACTCTATACCCTACACTCTACACTCTATACCCTACACTCTATACCATACACTCTATACCCTACACTCTATACCCTACACTCTATACCCTACACTCTATACCCTACACTCTACACCCTACACTCTATACCCTACACCCTATACCCTACACTCTATACCCTACACTCTACACCCTACACTCTATACCCTACACTCTATACCCTACACTCTATACCCTACACTCTACACTCTATACCCTACACTCTATACCCTACACTCTATACCCTACAATCTATACCATACACTCTATACCATACACTCTATACCATACACTCTATCCCCTACACTCTATACCATACACTCTACACTCTATACCCTACACTCTATACCCTACACTCTACACCCTACACTATATACCCTACACTCTCTACCCTACACTCTATACCATACACTCTATACCATACACTCTGTCCCCTACACTCTATACCCTAAACTCTATACGCTATACTCTACACTCTATACCCTACAATCTATACCCTACACTCTATACCCTACACTCTACACCCTACACTCTATACCCTACACTCTACACTCTATACCCTACACTCTATACCATACACTCTATACCCTACACTCTACACCCTACACTCTATACCCTACACCCTATACCCTACACTCTATACCCTACACTCTACACCCTACACTCTATACCCTACACTCTATACCCTACACTCTATACCCTACACTCTATACCCTACACTCTACACTCTATACCCTACACTCTATACCATACACTCTATACCCTACACTCTATACCCTACACTCTATGCCCTACACTCTATACCCTACACTCTACACCCTACACTCTATACCCTACACCCTATACCCTACACTCTATACCCTACACTCTACACCCTGCACTCTATACCCTACACTCTATACCCTACACTCTATACCCTACACTCTATACCCTTCACTCTACACTTTATACCCTACACTCTACACTCTATACCCTACACTCTATACCCTACACTCTACACTATATACCCTACACTCTATTCCATACACTCTATAACCTACACTCTATACCCTACACTCTATACCCTACACTCTATACCCTACACTCTACACCCTACACTCTATACCCTACACCCTATACCCTACACTCTACACCCTTCACTCTATACCCTACACTCTATAACCTACACTCTATACCATACACTCTATACCCTACACTCTATACCCTACACTATACACTCTATACCCTACACTCTACACTCTATACCATACACTCTATACCCTAAACTCTATATGCTATACTCTACACTCTATACCCTACAATCTATACCCTACACTCTATACCCTACACTCTATACCCTACACTCTATACCCTACACTCTACACTCTATACCCTACACTCTATACCATACACTCTATACCCTACACTCTATACCCTACACTCTATACCCTACACTCTATACCCTACACTCTACACCCTACACTCTATACCCTACACCCTATACCCTACACTCTCTACCCTACACTCTATACCATACACTCTATACCATACACTCTGTCCCCTACACTCTATACCCTAAACTCTATACGCTATACTCTACACTCTATACCCTACAATCTATACCCTACACTCTATACCCTACACTCTACACCCTACACTCTATACCCTACACTCTACACTCTATACCCTACACTCTATACCATACACTCTATACCCTACACTCTACACCTTACACTCTATACCCTACACCCTATACCCTACACTCTATACCCTACACTCTACACCCTACACTCTATACCCTACACTCTATACCCTACACTCTATACCCTACACTCTATACCCTACACTCTACACTCTATACCCTACACTCTATACCATACACTCTATACCCTACACTCTATACCCTACACTCTATACCCTACACTCTATACCCTACACTCTACACCCTACACTCTATACCCTACACCCTATACCCTACACTCTATACCCTACACTCTACACCCTACACTCTATACCCTACACTCTATACCCTACACTCTATACCCTACACTCTATACCCTACACTCTACACTTTATACCCTACACTCTACACTCTATACCCTACACTCTATACCCTACACTCTACACTATATACCCTACACTCTATTCCATACACTCTATACCCTACACTCTATACCCTACACTCTATACCCTACACTCTACACCCTACACTCTATACCCTACACCCTATACCCTACACTCTATACCCTACACTCTACACCCTTCACTCTATACCCTACACTCTATAACCTACACTCTATACCATACACTCTATACCCTACACTCTATACCCTACACTATACACTCTATACCCTACACTCTACACTCTATACCATACACTCTATACCCTAAACTCTATACGCTATACTCTACACTCTATACCCTACAATCTATACCCTACACTCTATACCCTACACTCTACACCCTACACTCTATACCCTACACTCTACACTCTATACCCTACACTCTATACCATACACTCTATACCCTACACTCTATACCCTACACTCTATACCCTACACTCTATACCCTACACTCTACACCCTACACTCTATACCCTACACCCTATACCCTACACTCTATACCCTACACTCTACACCCTACACTCTATACCCTACACTCTATACCCTACACTCTATACCCTACACTCTACACTCTATACCCTACACTCTATACCCTACACTCTATACCCTACAATCTATACCATACACTCTATACCATACACTCTATACCATACACTCTATCCCCTACACTCTATACCATACACTCTACACTCTATACCCTACACTCTATACCCTACACTCTACACCCTACACTATATACCCTACACTCTCTACCCTACACTCTATGCCATACACTCTATACCATACACTCTGTCCCCTACACTCTCTACCATACACTTTACACTCTATACCCTATTTTCTATACCCTACACTCTACACTCTATACCCTACACTCTATACCCTACACTCTACACTCTATACCCTACACTCTACACTCTATACCCTACACTCTACACCCTACACTCTATACCATACACTCTATACCCTACACTCTACACTCTATACCCTACACTCTATACCCTACACTCTACACTCTATACCCTACACTCTATTCCATGCACTCTATACCGTACAATTTACACTCTATACCCTACACTCTACAGCCTACACTCTATACCCTACACTCTATACCCTACACTCTATACCCTACAATCTATACCATACACTCTATACCATACACTCTATACCATACACTCTATCCCATACACTCTATACCATACACTCTACACTCTATACTCTACACTCTATACCCTACACTCTACACCCTACACTATATACCCTACACTCTCTACCCTACACTCTATACCATACACTCTATACCATACACTCTGTCCCCTACACTCTATACCATACACTTTACACTCTATACCCTACTTTCTATACCCTACACTCTACACTCTATACCCTACACTCTATACCCTACACTCTACACTCTATACCCTACACTCTACACTCTATACCCTACACTCTACACCCTACACTCTATACCATACACTCTATACCCTACACTCTACACTCTATACCTTACACTCTATACCCTACACTCTATACCCTACACCCTACGCTCTATACCCTACACTCTATACCCTACACTCTACACTCTATACCCTACACTCTATTCCATACACTCTATACCCTACAATTTACACTCTATACCCTACACTCTACACTTTACACTCTATACCCTACACTCTATACTCTATACCCTACACTCTATACCGTACATTCTACACTCTATACCCTACACTCTATACCCTACACTCTAATCCCTACACTCTACACTCTATACTCTACACTCTATACCCTACACTCTATACCAGGGGTGGGCAATTAATTTTGCCATGGGGCCGCATGAGAAATTTGGATGGTTTTAGAGGGCCGGGCTAATATAATTAACTAATTTTTACCCAATACTGTAGTATACATATGCTATATTTTCATGAACAAACAGTATGTTAAACAATGCAGAGATTATCCAGGCCCCATAATGTCCAGATTTCATTAGTGCCCCCATAATGTCCAGATTTCATTTGTGCCCCCATAATGTCCAGATTTCATTCATTAGTGCCCCCATAATGTCCAGATTTCATTAGTGCAGATAATAACCCAGTGCACAAGTATAGAGGAGCAGATAATAACCCAGAGCACAAGTACAGAGGAGCAGATAACCCAGAGCACAAGTACAGAGGAGCAGATAACTCAGAGCACAAGTACAGGGGAGCAGATAACCCAGAGCACAAGTACAGAGGAGCAGATAATAACCCAGAGCACAAGTACAGAGGAGCAGATAACCCAGAGCACAAGTACAGAGGAGCAGATAACCCAGAGCACAAGTACTGAGGAGCAGATAACCCAGAGCCCAAGTACTGCGGAGCAGATGACCCAGTGCGCAAGTACTGAGGAGCAGATAACCCAGAGCCCTTACCACCGACCACCGGCACCGTCCGACTCCACAAGTGACCTCAGTACAGCGCTGCAGTGCCACACAGAACACCGGCGCAACGGAGCAGAGCAGCAGCATGTGTCACGCTGAGGGACGTCACCTGCTGCTGGCGCTTCCCTGATGCGGAA
Source organism: Ranitomeya imitator (assembly GCF_032444005.1). Lineage (NCBI taxonomy): Eukaryota > Metazoa > Chordata > Amphibia > Anura > Dendrobatidae > Ranitomeya > Ranitomeya imitator. The sequence goes on from NC_091289.1 coordinate 88,176,279, forward strand.
GTGCCAGCGGCGGTCAGCGCCTCTCAGCGGACAGGAGTTTGAATGCAGGGCGCACAGGCGCAGGCGTGGCTGAAGGGAAGGGGAGCCAAGCGGTGCCTCGGGCGGCAAGGGAAGGGGAGCCGAGCGGTGCCTGGGGCGGCGGGCGGCAAGGGAAGGGGAGCCGAGCGGTGCCTGGGGCGGCGGGCGGCAAGGGAAGGGGAGCCGAGCAGTGCCTGGGGCGGCAAGGGAAGGGGAGCCGAGCGGTGCCTGGGGCGGCGGGCGGCGGGCCGTTTACAACCGTCAGGCGGGCCGGATGCGGCCCGCGGGCCGCATCTTGCCCAGGTCTGCTCTATACCCTACACTCTACACCCTACACTCTATACCCTACACTCTATACCCTACATTCTATACCCTACACTCTACACTCTATACCCTACACTCTATACCATACACTCTACACTCTACACTCTATTCCCTACACTCTATACCATACACTCTATACCCTACACTCTATACCCTACACTATACACTCTATACCCTACACTCTACACTCTATACCATACACTCTATACCCTACACTCTACACTCTATACCCTACAATCTATACCATACACTCTATACTCTACACTCTATACCCTACACTCTATACCCTACACTCTACACTCTATACCCTACACTCTATACCATGCACTCTATACCCTACACTCTATACCATGCACTCTACACCATACACTCTATACCATATACTCTATATCCCACACTCTACACTCTATACCCTACACTCTATACCCTACACTCTATACTATACACTCTATACCCTACACTCTATACCCTACACTATACACTCTATACCCTACACTCTACACCATACACTCTATACCCTACACTCTATACTCTACGCTATACACTCTAAACCCTACAATCTATACCTTACACTCTATACCCTACACTCTATACCCTACACTCTATACTCTACACTCTACACTCTATAACCTACACTCTATACCATACACTCTATATCCTACACTCTATACCCTACACTCTATACCCTACACTCTACACTCTATCCCCTACACTCTATACCATACACTCTATACCCTACACTCTATACCCTACACTCTATACCCTATACCCTACACTATATACCATACACTCTATACCCTACACTCTATACCCTACACTCTACACTCTAAACTGTATACCATACACTCTATACCCTACACTCTACACCCTACACTCTATACCATACACTTTATACCCTACACTCTACACTCTATACCCTACACTCTATACCCTACACTCTATACCCTACACCCTACGCTCTATACCCTACACTCTATACCCTACACTCTACACTCCATACCCTACACTCTATTCCATACACTCTATACCCTACACTCTATACCCTACACTCTACACTCTATACCCTACACTCTACACTTTACACTCTATACCCTACACTCTATACCCTACACTCTATACTCTATACCCTACACTCTATACCGTACATTCTAGACTCTATACCCTACACTCTATACCCTACACTCTAATCCCTACACTCTACACTCTATACCCTACACTCTATACCCTACACTCTATACCCTACACTCTACACTCTATACCCTACACTCTATACCCTACACTCTATACCCTACACTCTACACTCTATACCCTACACTCTATACCATACACTCTATACCCTACACTCTACACTCTATTCCCTACACTCTATACCATACACTCTATATCCTACACTCTATACCCTACACTATACACTCTATACCCTACACTCTACACTCTATAACATACACTCTATACCTTACACTCTATACCCTACACTCTACACTCTATACCCTACAATCTATACCCTACACTCTATACCCTACACTCTATACCCTACTCTCTATACCCTACACTCTATACCCTACAGCCCATACCCTACACTCTACACTGTATACCATACACTCTATACCCTACACTCTATACCCTACACTCTACACTCTATACCCTACAATCTATACCCTACACTCTATACCCTACTCTATACCCTACACTCTACACTCTATACCCTACACTCTATAACATACACTCTATACACTACACTCTATACCTTGCACTCTATACCCTACACTCTACACTCTACAATCTATACCCTACACACTACACTCTATACCCTACACTCTATAACAAACACTCTATACCCTACACTATATACCATACACTCTATACCATACACTCTATACCGTACACTCTATACCCTACACTCTACACTCTATACTCTACACTCTATACCCTACACTCTATACCCTACACTGTATACCCTACACTCTACACTCTATACCCTACACTCTACACTCTACACTCTATGCCCTACACTTTATACCCTACACTCTACACTCTATACCATACACTCTATACCCTACACTCTACACTCTATACCCTACACTCTACACTCTACACTCTATACCCTACACTCTATACTATACACTCTATACCCTACACTCTATACCCTACACTATACACTCTATACCCTACACTCTATACCCTACACTCTATACCCTACACTCTACACCCTACACTATATACCCTACACTCTACACTCTATTCCCTACACTCTCTACCCTACACTCTATACCATACACTCTATACCATTCACTCTGTCCCCTACACTCTATACCATACACTTTACACCCTATACCCTACTTTATATACCCTACACTCTACACTCTACACCCTACACTCTATACCCTACACTCTACACTCTATACCCTACACTCTATACCCTACACTCTACACCCTACACTCTATACCATACACTCTATACCCTACACTCTACACTCTATACCTTACACTCTATACCCTACACTCTATACCCTACATCCTACGCTCTATACCCTACACTCTATACCCTACACTCTACACTCTATACCCTACACTCTATTCCATACACTCTATACCCTACACTCTATACCCTACACTTTACACTCTATACCCTACACTCTACACTTTACACTCTATACCCTACACTCTATACTCTATACCCTACACTCTATACCGTACATTCTACACTCTATACCCTACACTCTATACCCTACACTCTAATCCCTACACTCTACACTCTATACTCTACACTCAATACCCTACACTCTATACCCTACACTCTACACCCTACACTCTATACCCTACACTCTATACCCTACACTCTATACCCTACACTCTACACTCTATACCCTACACTCTATACCATACACTCTACACTCTATTCCCTACACTCTATACCATACACTCTATACCCTACACTCTATACCCTACACTATACACTCTATACCCTACACTCTACACTCTATACCATACACTCTATACCCTACACTCTATACCCTACACTCTACACTCTATACCCTACAATCTATACCCTACACTCTATACCCTACACTCTATACCCTACACTCTATACCCTACACTCTACACTCTATACCATACACTCTATACCCTACACTCTACACTCTATACCCTACACTCTATACCCTACACTCTATACCCTACACTCTATACCCTACACTCTACACTCTATACCCTACACTCTATACCATACACTCTATACCCTACACTCTATACCAGACCTGGGCAAGATGCGGCCCGCGGGCCGCATCCGGCCCGACTGATGATTTTAAACAGCCCGCCAGCTAGCTGTCACTTCTGACAGCCGCCCCCGGCACCGCTCGGCCAGCTGCTTCTGAGGTCCACTGGCGGCTGGAGTGAAGACCCCGAGCTCATCCACACGCTGTCGGAACTGCACTTGCAGAGCTGAGGGTGATGTGGAGCCATGTTCCCCTGTGCTGTGTGAGCAGAGCTGCGGGTGATGAGAAGCCATGTTCCCTTGTGCAGGATGCAGCAGCGCCGCCAGGTTCCTGTTTCCTGCTCAATCTTCTGCCCTCCCCCCGTATCCCAGAAGTCAACATGTCGAGTCTGCACACAAGAGCAAGTAAGAGCTGCAGAAGAGGGGAGTCCTGGGCAGGTCATGGGGGCTGCAGGTGGGAGAGGAGGGGTGTATGCAAGACTCGGGGCAGCCTGCCAGCAGGGGTGACTGGGGGGCAGTTGCTGTCTCTGTGTGGGGGGATAGGAGGGCTCCATGCCTGTGCACCTGTATAGAAAGCTCCTGCTTTGTATCATGCATTGTGTGTTCTATATAACAGATACAAACACTGTACATCTAGTGCTGCGTGTGTGATCTCGGGGGGTGTGGAGACCCCATTTCAGTGTTTGGGTGGTCCCCCAGGACACTATGAGGCTGTTACAGATACCTCAGCACTTGGGGCTCCCGTCAGCCCCATAGCCATTGCACATATGTGTTCCACCACTTGGGCGCAGGATCTTGTGAGCAGACGATCCCTCCTGTGATCAGACAGACAGCTCTTTTCCTGTAGAGGGGTCATAATTGCTCTTCACGGGCCAACCCCTTTAAAAGGGAACTTTCTGGATGTTTTTTCTTTTAAATATGGAAGCAGTGGTGTAAATGTGTCAGTGCTTGTCCCCCCATAAAAAATGAGACTTTTTTGTAATGATCCAATGTGCTAATCTTGAGAAATCTTGCATAGAAACCATATGCAAATCATGCAAAAAGTGCACTGTGGGCATGTCAATGCACTTAAAAGACAATACTGCTGCAGTGACACGCCCCCAGTGCACGTCCAGCCCGATTTGCATGTGACGTCTATACTAGATTTCTCAATATTGGTCCGTTGGATTGCTATACAAAAGGTGTATTGTTATTGGGGACAAAAAGCTCCTCCACAGCAATATTCCTACTGCCAGGTGTAAAGACGCGCTGACGGGCCCCTTTAAGCATTTTACCTTGTCATCCAGTCACTGGGGGTAGGTTTCCCTTTTTTAAGCAGTGATCAGACCCCAACTGGAAAATCCATAGTGCTTTTATGTTACAGTGGGTGGATTTGCTGTTTTAGTACACAGTCTTAAAGGGGTTGTCCAAGATTAGGAAAACATGGCTGCATTACTCCAAAAACAGAGCCATCCCTGTTTGTTTATGAAAAGATAGCATATGTATACTACAGTATTGGGTGAAAATGAGTTAATTATATTAGTCCGGCACTCTAAAACCATCCCAATTTCTCATGCGGCCCCATGGAAAAATTAATTGCCCACCCCTGCTCTATACCATGCACTCTACACCATACACTCTATACCATACACTCTATATCCCACACTCTACACTCTATACCCTACACTCTATACCCTACACTCTATACTATACACTCTATACCCTACACTCTATACCCTACACTATACACTCTATACCCTACACTCTACACCATACACTCTATACCCTACACTCTATACTCTACGCTATACACTCTATACCCTACAATCTATACCTTACACTCTATACCCTACACTCTATACCCTACACTCTATACCCTACACTCTACACTCTATAACCTACACTCTATACCATACACTCTATATCCTACACTCTATACCCTACACTCTATACCCTACACTCTACACTCTATCCCCTACACTCTATACCATACACTCTATACCCTACACTCTATACCCTACACTCTATACCCTACACTCTATACCCTACACTCTACACTCTATACCCTATACTCTATACCATACACTCTATACCCTACACTCTATACCCTACACTCTACACTCTAAACTGTATACCATACACTCTATACCCTACACTCTACACCCTACACTCTATACCATACACTCTATACCCTACACTCTACACTCTACACCCTACACTCTATACCCTACACTCTATACCCTACACCCTACGCTCTATACCCTACACTCTATACCCTACACTCTACACTCTATGCCCTACACTCTATTCCATACACTCTATACCCTACACTCTATACCCTACACTCTACACTCTATACCCTACACTCTACACTTTACACTCTATACCCTACACTCTATACCCTACACTCTACACTCTATACCCTACACTCTATACCATACATTCTACACTCTATACCCTACACTCTATACCCTACACTCTAATCCCTACACTCTACACTCTATACCCTACACTCTGTACCCTACACTCTATACCCTACACTCTACACTCTATACCCTACACTCTATACCCTACACTCTATACCCTACACTCTATACTCTATACCCTACACTCTATACCGTACATTCTACACTCTATACCCTACACTCTATACCCTACACTCTGTACCCTACACTCTATACCCTACACTCTACACTCTATACCCTACACGCTATACCCTACACTCTATATCCTACACTCTATATCCTACACTCTACACTCTATACCCTACTCTCTATACCATACACTCTATACCCTGCACTCTACACTCTATTCCCTACACTCTATACCATACACTCTATACCCTACACTCTATACCCTACACTATACACTCTATACCCTACACTCTACACTCTATAACATACACTCTATACCTTACACTCTATACCCTACACTCTACACTCTAAACCCTACAATCTATACCCTACACTCTATACCCTACACTCTATACCCTACTCTCTATACCCTACACTCTATACCCTACAGTCTATACCCTACACTCTACACTGTATACCATACACTCTATACCCTACACTCTATACCCTACACTCTACACTCTATACCCTACAATCTATACCCTACACTCTATACGATATCAAATCTTTGTAGAGGATGAAGATGGCACACCTAAGAATGAAGCAATACCAGCAAGCAAAAAAGAAAAGGGCACACAGCAACAAGTGACAGCAAAAAGTACAGCCAAGAAGCAACGAAGAGTGGTGGTGGTGGGAGACTCACTACTGAGAGGCACCGAAGCAGCCATCTGCAGACCGGACATAACTGCAAGAGAAGTATGCTGCCTTCCAGGTGCGATGATCAAGGATGTGACCGATAGGATACCAAAGCTCTTCAGCTCCAAGGACGTCCACCCATTTCTTCTGATACATGTTGGCACCAATGACACGGCAAGGAAGGACCTACCAACAATCTGCAAGGACTTTGAAGAGTTGGGGAAGAAAGTAAAGGAACTGGATGCACAGGTAGTTTTTTCTTCTATCCTTCCAGTAGACGGGCATGGCACCAGGAGATGGAACAGGATCCTTGATGCAAACAACTGGCTAAGACGATGGTGCAGACAACAAGGATTTGGATTCCTGGACCACGGTGTGAATTACTGGTATGATGGACTCCTCGCCAGAGACGGACTACAACTCAACAAACCTGGGAAACACACATTCGCCAGAAGACTCGCTACACTCATCAGGAGGGCGTTAAACTAGAAGAATAGGGGACGGGAAGAAAAACATTAGACTCGAACAAAGACGACCCAGGAAAACATACTCAGAAAGGAGGTAAGAACATTTCTAAAACAATCCACAGTGAGGAGATTGGAACAAAACAAAATCCTCTAAACTGCATGCTCGCAAACGCCAGAAGCCTGACAAACAAGATGGAAGAACTAGAAGCAGAAATATCTACAGGTAACTTTGACATAGTGGGAATAACCGAGACATGGTTAGATGAAAGCTATGACTGGGCAGTTAACTTACAGGGTTACAGTCTGTTTAGAAAGGATCGTAAAAATCGGAGAGGAGGAGGGGTTTGTCTCTATGTAAAGTCTTGTCTAAAGTCCACTTTAAGGGAGGATATTAGCGAAGGGAATGAGGATGTCGAGTCCATATGGGTTGAAATTCATGGAGGGAAAAATGGTAACAAAATTCTCATTGGGGTCTGTTACAAACCCCCAAATATAACAGAAAGCATGGAAAGTCTACTTCTAAAGCAGATAGATGAAGCTGCAACCCATAATGAGGTCCTGGTTATGGGGGACTTTAACTACCCGGATATTAACTGGGAAACAGAAACCTGTGAAACCCATAAAGGCAACAGGTTTCTGCTAATAACCAAGAAAAATTATCTTTCACAATTGGTGCAGAATCCAACCAGAGGAGCAGCACTTTTAGACCTAATACTATCTAATAGACCTGACAGAATAACAAATCTGCAGGTGGTTGGGCATTTAGGAAATAGCGACCACAATATTGTGCAGTTTCACCTGTCTTTCACTAGGGGGACTTGTCAGGGAGTCACAAAAACATTGAACTTTAGGAAGGCAAAGTTTGAACAGCTTAGAGATGCCCTTAATCTGGTAGACTGGGACAATATCCTCAGAAATGAGAATACAGATAATAAATGGGAAATGTTTAAGAACATCCTAAATAGGCAGTGTAAGCGATTTATACCTTGTGGGAATAAAAGGACTAGAAATAGGAAAAACCCAATGTGGCTAAACAAAGAAGTAAGACAGGCAATTAACAGTAAAAAGAAAGCATTTGCACTACTAAAGCAGGATGGCACCATTGAAGCTCTAAAAAACTATAGGGAGAAAAATACTTTATCTAAAAAACTAATTAAAGCTGCCAAAAAGGAAACAGAGAAGCACATTGCTAAGGAGAGTAAAACTAATCCCAAACTGTTCTTCAACTATATCAATAGTAAAAGAATAAAAACTGAAAATGTAGGCCCCTTACAAAATAGTGAGGAAAGAATGGTTGTAGATGACGAGGAAAAAGCTAACATATTAAACACCTTCTTCTCCACGGTATTCACGGTGGAAAATGAAATGCTAGGTGAAATCCCAAGAAACAATGAAAACCCTATATTAAGGGTCACCAATCTAACCCAAGAAGAGGTGCGAAACCGGCTAAATAAGATTAAAATAGATAAATCTCCGGGTCCGGATGGCATACACCCACGAGTACTAAGAGAACTAAGTAATGTAATAGATAAACCATTATTTCTTATTTTTAGTGACTCTATAGCGACAGGGTCTGTTCCGCAGGACTGGCGCATAGCAAATGTGGTGCCAATATTCAAAAAGGGCTCTAAAAGTGAACCTGGAAATTATAGGCCAGTAAGTCTAACCTCTATTGTTGGTAAAATATTTGAAGGGTTTCTGAGGGATGTTATTCTGGATTATCTCAATGAGAATAACTGTTTAACTCCATATCAGCATGGGTTTATGAGAAATCGCTCCTGTTAAACCAATCTAATCAGTTTTTATGAAGAGGTAAGCTATAGACTGGACCACGGTGAGTCATTGGACGTGGTATATCTCGATTTTTCCAAAGCGTTTGATACCGTGCCGCACAAGAGGTTGGTACACAAAATGAGAATGCTTGGTCTGGGGGAAAATGTGTGTAAATGGGTTAGTAACTGGCTTAGTGATAGAAAGCAGAGGGTGGTTATAAATGGTATAGTCTCTAACTGGGTCGCTGTGACCAGTGGGGTACCGCAGGGGTCAGTATTGGGACCTGTTCTCTTCAACATATTCATTAATGATCTGGTAGAAGGTTTACACAGTAAAATATCGATATTTGCAGATGATACAAAACTATGTAAAGCAGTTAATACAAGTGAAGATAGTATTCTGCTACAGATGGATCTGGATAAGTTGGAAACTTGGGCTGAAAGGTGGCAGATGAGGTTTAACAATGATAAATGTAAGGTTATACACATGGGAAGAAGGAATCAATATCACCATTACACACTGAATGGGAAACCACTGGGTAAATCTGACAGGGAGAAGGACTTGGGGATCCTAGTTAATGATAAACTTACCTGGAGCAGCCAGTGCCAGGCAGCAGCTGCCAAGGCAAACAGGATCATGGGGTGCATTAAAAGAGGTCTGGATACACATGATGAGAGCATTATACTGCCTCTGTACAAATCCCTAGTTAGACCGCACATGGAGTACTGTGTCCAGTTTTGGGCACCGGTGCTCAGGAAGGATATAATGGAACTAGAGAGAGTACAAAGGAGGGCAACAAAATTAATAAAGGGGATGGGAGAACTACAATACCCAGATAGATTAGCGAAATTAGGATTATTTAGTCTAGAAAAAAGACGACTGAGGGGCGATCTAATAACCATGTATAAGTATATAAGGGGACAATACAAATATCTCGCTGAGGATCTGTTTATACCAAGGAAAGTGACGGGCACAAGGGGGCATTCTTTGCGTCTGGAGGAGAGAAGGTTTTTCCACCAACATAGAAGAGGATTCTTTACTGTTAGGGCAGTGAGAATCTGGAATTGCTTGCCTGAGGAGGTGGTGATGGCGAACTCAGTCGAGGGGTTCAAGAGAGGCCTGGATGTCTTCCTGGAGCAGAACAATATTGTATCATACAATTATTAGGTTCTGTAGAAGGACGTAGATCTGGGGATTTATTATGATGGAATATAGGCTGAACTGGATGGACAAATGTCTTTTTTCGGCCTTACTAACTATGTTACTATGTTACTATGTATACCCTACTCTATACCCTACACTCTACACTCTATACCCTACACTCTATAACATACATTCTATACATAACACTCTATACCTTGCACTCTATACCCTACACTCTACAATCTATACCCTACACACTACACTCTATACCCTACACTCTATAACAAACACCCTATACCCTACACTATATACCATACACTCTATACCATACACTCTATACCGTACACTCTATACCGTACACTCTATACCCTACACTCTACACTCTATATTCTACACTCTATACCCTACACTCTATACCCTACACTGTATACCCTACACTCTACACTCTATACCCTACACTCTACACTCTACACTCTATGCCCTACACTTTATACCCTAGACTCTACACTCTATACCATACACTCTATACCCTACACTCTACACTCTATACCCTACACTCTACACTCTACACTCTATGCCCTACACTTTATACCCTACACTCTACACTCTATACCATACACTCTATACTCTACACTCTATACCATACACTCCACACCCTACACTCTATACCATACACGCTATACCCTACACTCTACAGTCTATACCCCACACTCTAGAGCATACACTCTACACCCTACACTCTATACCATACACTCTAATCCCTACACTCTACACTCTATACCCTACACTCTATACCCTACACTCTACACTCTATTCCATACACTCTATACCCTACACTCTATACCCTACACTCTACACTCTATTCCATACACTCTATACCCTACACTCTATACCCTATACTCTACACTCTGTACCCTACACTCTACACTCTGCACTCTAAACTCTATACCCTACACTCTATTCCATACATTCTATACCCTACACTCTATACCCTACACTCTATACCCTACAATATACACTTTACACTCTATACCCTACACTCTATACCCTACACTCTATAATCTATACCCTACACTCTATACCGTACATTCTACACTCTATACCCTACACTCTATACCCTACACTCTAATCCCTACACTATACACTCTATACCCTACACTCTATACCCTACACTCCAAACCCTACACTCTACACTCTATACCCTACACTCTATACACTACACTCTATACCCTACACTCTACACTCTATACCCTACACTCTATACCATACACTCTATACCCTACACTCTACACTCTATTCCCTACACTCTATACCATACACTCTATACCCTACACTATACACTCTATACCCTACACTCTATACCATACACTCTATACCCCACACTCTATACCCTATACTCTACACTCTATACCCTACAATCTATACCCTACACTCTATACCCTACACTCTATACCCTACACTCTACACTCTATACCCTACACTCTATACCATACACTCTATACCCTACACTCTATACCCTACACACTATACCCTACACTCTACACTCTATACCCTACACTCTATAACATACACTCTATACCCTACACTCTACACTCTATTCCCTACACTCTATACCATACACTCTATACCCTACACTATACACTCTATACCCTACACTCTATACCATACACTCTATACCCCACACTCTATACCCTATACTCTACACTCTATACCCTACAATCTATACCCTACACTCTATACCCTACACTCTATACCCTACACTCTACACTCTATACCCTACACTCTATACCATACACTCTATACCCTACACTCTATACCCTACACACTATACCCTACACTCTACACTCTATACCCTACACTCTATAACATACACTCTATACCCTACACTCTACACCCTACACTCTACACTCTATACCCTACACTCTATAACCTACACTCTATACCCTACACTCTATACCCTACTCTCTACACTTTATACCCTACACTCTACACTCTATACCCTACACTCTATACCCTACACTCTACACTCTATACCCCACACTCTGCACTCTATACCCTACTCTCTAAACCCTACACTCTATACCCTACACTCTACACTCTATACCCTACACTCTATACCCTACACTCTACACTCTATACCCTACACTCTACACTCTATACCCTACTCTCTAAACCCTACACTCTATACCTTACACTCTATACCCTACACTCTACACTCTATACCCTACACTCTATACCCTACACTCTATACCCTACACTCTATACCCTACACTCTACACCCTACACTTTATACCTTACACTATATACCCTACACTCTATACCATACACTCTATACCCTACACTCTATACCCTGCACTCTATACCCTACACTCTACACTCTACACCATACACTCTATACCCTACCCTCTATACCCTACACTCTATACCCTTCACTCTATCCCCTACACTCTAATCCCTACACTCTACACTCTATACCCTACACTCTATACCCTACACTCTACACTCTATACCCTACACTCTATACCCTACACTCTATACCCTACACTCTATACTCTATACCCTACACTCTATACCATACATTCTATACCCTACACTCTACACTCTATTCCCTACACTCTATACCATACACTCTATACCCTACACTCTATACACTACACTCTACACATTATACCCTACACTCTATACCCTACCCTCTACACTCTATACCCTACACTCTATACCATACACTCTATACCCTACACTCTATACCCTACACTCTACACCCTACACTCTATACCCTACACTCTATACCCTACTCTCTACACTTTATACCCTACACTCTATACCCTACACTCTATAACATACACTCTATACACTACACTCTATACCTTACACTCTATACCCTACACTCTACAATCTATACCCTACACGCTGCACTCTATACCCTACACTCTATAACAAACACTCTATACCCTACACTATATACCATACACTCTATACCATACACTCTATACCGTACACTCTATACCCTACACTCTACACTCTATACTCTACACTCTATACCCTACACTCTATACCCTACACTGTATACCCTACACTCTACACTCTATACCCTACACTCTACACTCTACACTCTATGCCCTACACTTTATACCCTACACTCTATTCCATACACTCTATACCCTACACTCTACACTCTATACCCTACACTCTACACTCTATGCCCTACACTTTATACCCTACACTCTACACTCTATACCATACACTCTATACTCTACACTCTATACCATACACTCCACACCCTAAACTCTATACCATACACGCTATACCCTACACTCTACACTCTATACCCCACACTCTATAGCATACACTCTACACCCTACACTCTATACCATACATAGTAACATAGTAACATAGTAACATAGTTAGTAAGGCCGAAAAAAGACATTTGTCCATGCAGTTCAGCCTATATTCCATCATAATAAATCCCCAGATCTACGTCCTTCTACAGAACCTAATAATTGTATGATACAATATTGTTCTGCTCCAGGAAGACATCCAGGCCTCTCTTGAACCCCTCGACTGAGTTCGCCATCACCACCTCCTCAGGCAAGCAATTCCAGATTCTCACTGCCCTAACAGTAAAGAATCCTCTTCTATGTTGGTGGAAAAACCTTCTCTCCTCCAGACGCAAAGAATGCCCCCTTGTGCCCGTCACCTTCCTTGGTATAAACAGATCCTCAGCGAGATTTTTGTATTGTCCCCTTATATACTTATACATGGTTATTAGATCGCCCCTCAGTCGTCTTTTTTCTAGACTAAATAATCCTAATTTCGCTAATCTGTCTGGGTATTGTAGTTCTCCCATCCCCTTTATTAATTTTGTTGCCCTCCTTTGTACTCTCTCTAGTTCCATTATATCCTTCCTGAGCACCGGTGCCCAAAACTGGACACAGTACTCCATGTGCGGTCTAACTAGGGATTTGTACAGAGGCAGTATAATGCTCTCATCATGTGTATCCAGACCTCTTTTAATGCACCCCATGATCCTGTTTGCCTTGGCAGCTGCTGCCTGGCACTGGCTGCTCCAGGTAAGTTTATCATTAACTAGGATCCCCAAGTCCTTCTCCCTGTCAGATTTACCCAGTGGTTTCCCGTTCAGTGTGTAATGGTGATATTGATTCCCTCTTCCCATGTGTATAACCTTACATTTATCATTGTTAAACCTCATCTGCCACCTTTCAGCCCAAGTTTCCAACTTATCCAGATCCATCTGTAGCAGAATACTATCTTCTCTTGTATTAACTGCTTTACATAGTTTTGTATCATCTGCAAATATCGATATTTTACTGTGTAAACCTTCTACCAGATCATTAATGGATATGTTGAAGAGAACAGGTCCCAATACTGACCCCTGCGGTACCCCACTGGTCACAGCGACCCAGTTAGAGACTATACCATTGATAACCACCCTCTGCTTTCTATCACTAAGCCAGTTACTAACCCATTTACACACATTTTCCCCCAGACCAAGCATTCTCATTTTGTGTACCAACCTCTTGTGCGGCACGGTATCAAACGCTTTGGAAAAATCGAGATATACCACGTCCAATGACTCACCGTGGTCCAGCCTATAGCTTACCTCTTCATAAAAACTGATTAGATTGGTTTGACAGGAGCGATTTCTCATAAACCCATGCTGATATGGAGTTAAACAGTTATTCTCATTGAGATAATCCAGAATAACATCCCTCAGAAACCCTTCAAATATTTTACCAACAATAGAGGTTAGACTTACTGGCCTATAATTTCCAGGTTCACTTTTAGAGCCCTTTTTGAATATTGGCACCACATTTGCTATGCGCCAGTCCTGCGGAACAGATCCTGTCGCTATAGAGTCCCTAAAAATAAGAAATAATGGTTTATCTATTACATTACTTAGTTCCCTTAGTACTTGTGGGTGTATGCCATCCGGACCCGGAGATTTATCTATTTTAATCTTATTTAGCCGATTTCGCACCTCTTCTTGGGTTAGATTGGTGACCCTTAATATAGGGTTTTCATTGTTTCTTGGGATTTCACCTAGCATTTCATTTTCCACCGTGAATACCGTGGAGAAGAAGGTGTTTAATATGTTAGCTTTTTCCTCGTCATCTACAACCATTCTTTCCTCACTATTTTTTAAGGGGCCTACATTTTCAGCTTTTATTCTTTTACTATTGATATAGTTGAAGAACAGTTTGGGATTAGTTTTACTCTCCTTAGCAATGTGCTTTTCTGTTTCCTTTTTGGCAGCTTTAATTAGTTTTTTAGATAAAGTATTTTTCTCCCTATAGTTTTTTAGAGCTTCAATGGTGCCATCCTGCTTTAGTAGTGCAAATGCTTTCTTTTTACTGTTAATTGCCTGTCTTACTTCTTTGTTTAGCCACATTGGGTTTTTCCTATTTCTAGTCCTTTTATTCCCACAAGGTATAAACCGCTTACACTGCCTATTTAGGATGTTCTTAAACATTTCCCATTTATTATCTGTATTCTTATTTCTGAGGATATTGTCCCAGTCTACCAGATTAAGGGCATCTCTAAGCTGGTCAAACTTTGCCTTCCTAACGTTCAGTGTTTTTGTGACTCCCTGACAAGTGCCCCTAGTGAAAGACAGGTGAAACTGTACAATATTGTGGTCGCTATTTCCTAGATGCCCAACCACCTGCAGATTTGTTATTCTGTCAGGTCTATTAGATAGTATTAGGTCTAAAAGTGCTGCTCCTCTGGTTGGATTCTGCACCAATTGTGAAAGATAATTTTTCTTGGTTATTAGCAGAAACCTGTTGCCTTTATGGGTTTCACAGGTTTCACTTTCCCAGTTAATATCCGGGTAGTTAAAGTCCCCCATAACCAGGACCTCATTATGGGTTGCAGCTTCATCTATCTGCTTTAGAAGTAGACTTTCCATGGTTTCTGTTATATTTGGGGGTTTGTAACAGACCCCAATGAGAATTTTGTTACCATTTTTCCCTTCATGAATTTCGAACCATATGGACTCGACATCCTCATTTCCTTCGCTAATATCCTCCCTTAAAGTGGACTTTAGACAAGACTTTACATAGAGACAAACCCCTCCTCCTCTCCGATTTTTACGATCCTTTCTAAACAGACTGTAACCCTGTAAGTTAACTGCCCAGTCATAGCTTTCATCTAACCATGTCTCGGTTATTCCCACTATGTCAAAGTTACCTGTAGATATTTCTGCTTCTAGTTCTTCCATCTTGTTTGTCAGGCTTCTGGCGTTTGCGAGCATGCAGTTTAGAGGATTTTGTTTTGTTCCAATCTCCTCGCTGTGGATTGCTTTAGAAATGTTCTTACCTCCCATCTGAGTATGTTTTCCTGGGTCTTCTTTGTTCAAGTCTAATGTTTTTCTTCCCGTCCCCTCTTCTTCTAGTTTAACGCCCTCCTGATGAGTGTAGCGAGTCTTCTGGCGAATGTGTGTTTCCCAGGTTTGTTGAGGTGTAGTCCATCTCTGGCGAGGAGTCCATCGTACCAGTAATTCACACCGTAGTCCAGGAATCCGAATCCTTGTTGTCTGCACCATCGTCTTAGCCAGTTGTTTGCATCAAGGATCCTGTTCCATCTCCTGGTGCCATGCCCGTCTACTGGAAGGATAGAAGAAAAAACTACCTGTGCATCCAGTTCCTTTACTTTCTTCCCCAACTCTTCAAAGTCTTTGCAGATTGTCGGTAGGTCTTTCCTTGCCGTGTCATTGGTGCCAACATGTATCAGAAGAAATGGGTGGACGTCCTTGGAGCTGAAGAGCTTTGGTATCCTATCGGTCACATCCTTGATCATCGCACCTGGAAGGCAGCATACTTCTCTTGCAGTTATGTCCGGTCTGCAGATGGCTACTTCTGTGCCTCTCAGTAGTGAGTCTCCCACCACCACCACTCTTCGTTGCTTCTTGGCTGTACTTTTTGCTGTCACTTGTTGCATACACTCTAATCCCTACACTCTACACTCTATACCCTACACTCTATACCCTACACTCTACACTCTACACTCTATTCCATACACTCTATACCCTACACTCTATACCCTACACTCTACACTCTATACTCTATTCCATACACTCTATACCCCACACTCTATACCCTATACTCTACACTCTATAACCTACACTCTACACTCTGCACTCTAAACTCTATACCCTACACTCTATTCCATACACTCTATACCCTACACTCTATACCCTACACTCTACACTCTATACCCTACAATATACACTTTACACTCTATACCCTACACTCTATACCCTACACTCTATACCCTACACTTTAATCCCTACACTCTACACTCTATACCCTACACTCTATACCCTACACTCTATACCCTACAATCTACACTCTGTACCCTACACTCTATACCCTACACTCTATACCCTACACTCTACACTCTATACCCTACACTCTATACCATACACTCTATACCCTACACTCTACACTCTATTCCCTACACTCTATACCATACACTCTATACCATACACTATACACTCTATACCCTACACTCTATACCATACACTCTATACCCTACACTCTATACCCTATACTCTACACTCTATACCCTACAATCTATACCCTACACTCTATACCCTACACTCTATACCCTACACTCTACACTCTATACCCTACACTCTATACCATACACTCTATACCCTACACCCTATACCCTACACACTATACCCTACACTCTACACTCTATACCCTACACTCTATAACATACACTCTATGCGCTACACTCTACACCCTACACTCTACACTCTATACCCTACACTCTATAACCTACACTCTATACCCTACACTCTATACCCTACTCTCTACACTTTATACCCTACACTCTACACTCTATACCCTACACTCTATACCCAACACTCTACACTCTATACCCCACACTCTGCACTCTATACCCTACTCTCTAAACCCTACACTCTATACCCTACACTCTACACTCTATACCCTACGCTCTATACCCTACACTCTACACTCTATACCCTACACTCTACACTCTATACCCTACTCTCTAAACCCTACACTCTACACCTTACACTCTATACCCTACACTCTACACTCTATACCCTACACTCTATACCCTACACTCTACACCTTACACTCTATACCCTACACTCTACACTCTATACCCTACACTCTATACCCTACACTCTATACCCTACACTCTATACCCTACACTCTACACCCTACACTTTATACCTTACACTCTATACCCTACACTCTATACCATACACTCTATACCCTACACTCTATACCCTACACTCTACACCATACACTCTATACCCTACCCTCTATACCCTACACTCTATACCCTACATTCTATCCCCTACACTTTACACCCTTCACTTTATACCTTACACTCTATACCCTACACTCTATACCCTACACTCTACGCTCTATACATCACACTCTATACCCTACACTCTAAACTCTATACCCTACACTCTATTCCATATACTCTATACCCTACACTCTATACCCTACACTCTACACTCTATTCCCTACACTCTACACTTTACACTCTATACCCTACACTCTATACCCTACACTCTACACTCTAAACCCTACACTCTATACCCTACACTCTATACCCTACACTCTACACCCTACGCTTTATAACTTACACTCTATACCCTACACTCTATACCCTACACTCTATACCATACACTCTATACCCTACACTCTATACCCTACACTCTATACCCTACACTCTACACTTTATACCCTACACTCTACACTCTATACCCTACACTCTACACTATATACCCTACACTCTATTCCATACACTCTATACCCTACACTCTATACCCTACACTCTATACCCTACACTCTATACCCTACACTCTATACCCTACACTCTACACCCTACGCTTTATACCTTACACTCTATACCCTACACTCTATACCCTACACTCTATACCATACACTCTATACCCTACACCCTATACCCTACACTCTATACCCTACACTCTACACCCTACACTCTATACCCTACACTCTATACCCTACACTCTATACCATACACTCTTTACCCTACACTCTATACCCTACACTATACACTCTATACCCTACACTCTATACTCTATACCATACACTCTATACCCTAAACTCTATACGCTATACTCTACACTCTATACCCTACAATCTATACCCTACACTCTATACCCTACACTCTACACCCTACACTCTATACCCTACACTCTACACTCGATACCCTACACTCTATACCATACACTCTATACCCTACACTCTATACCCTACACTCTATACCCTACACTCTACACTCTATACCCTACACTCTATAACATACACTTTATACCCTACACTCTATACCTTACACTCTATACCCTACACTCTACACCCTACACTCTACACTCTATACCCTACACTCTATAACCTACACTCTATACCTTACACTCTATACCCTACACTCTATACCCTATACTCTACACTCTATACCCTACAATCTATACCCTACACTCTATACCCTACACTCTATACCCTACACTCTACACTCTATACCCTACACTCTATACCATACACTCTATACCCTACACCCTATACCCTACACACTATACCCTACACTCTACACTCTATACCCTACACTCTATAACATACACTCTATACGCTACACTCTACACCCTACACTCTACACTCTATACCCTACACTCTATAACCTACACTCTATACCCTACACTCTATACCCTACTCTCTACACTTTATACCCTACACTCTACACTCTATACCCTACACTCTATACCCAACACTCTACACTCTATACCCCACACTCTGCACTCTATACCCTACTCTCTAAACCCTACACTCTATACCCTACACTCTACACTCTATACCCTACGCTCTATACCCTACACTCTACACTCTATACCCTACACTCTACACTCTATACCCTACTCTCTAAACCCTACACTCTACACCTTACACTCTATACCCTACACTCTACACTCTATACCCTACACTCTATACCCTACACTCTACACCTTACACTCTATACCCTACACTCTACACTCTATACCCTACACTCTATACCCTACACTCTATACCCTACACTCTATACCCTACACTCTACACCCTACACTTTATACCTTACACTCTATACCCTACACTCTATACCATACACTCTATACCCTACACTCTATACCCTACACTCTACACCATACACTCTATACCCTACCCTCTATACCCTACACTCTATACCCTACATTCTATCCCCTACACTTTACACCCTTCACTTTATACCTTACACTCTATACCCTACACTCTATACCCTACACTCTACGCTCTATACATCACACTCTATACCCTACACTCTAAACTCTATACCCTACACTCTATTCCATATACTCTATACCCTACACTCTATACCCTACACTCTACACTCTATTCCCTACACTCTACACTTTACACTCTATACCCTACACTCTATACCCTACACTCTACACTCTAAACCCTACACTCTATACCCTACACTCTATACCCTACACTCTACACCCTACGCTTTATAACTTACACTCTATACCCTACACTCTATACCCTACACTCTATACCATACACTCTATACCCTACACTCTATACCCTACACTCTATACCCTACACTCTACACTTTATACCCTACACTCTACACTCTATACCCTACACTCTACACTATATACCCTACACTCTATTCCATACACTCTATACCCTACACTCTATACCCTACACTCTATACCCTACACTCTATACCCTACACTCTATACCCTACACTCTACACCCTACGCTTTATACCTTACACTCTATACCCTACACTCTATACCCTACACTCTATACCATACACTCTATACCCTACACCCTATACCCTACACTCTATACCCTACACTCTACACCCTACACTCTATACCCTACACTCTATACCCTACACTCTATACCATACACTCTTTACCCTACACTCTATACCCTACACTATACACTCTATACCCTACACTCTATACTCTATACCATACACTCTATACCCTAAACTCTATACGCTATACTCTACACTCTATACCCTACAATCTATACCCTACACTCTATACCCTACACTCTACACCCTACACTCTATACCCTACACTCTACACTCGATACCCTACACTCTATACCATACACTCTATACCCTACACTCTATACCCTACACTCTATACCCTACACTCTACACTCTATACCCTACACTCTATAACATACACTTTATACCCTACACTCTATACCTTACACTCTATACCCTACACTCTACACCCTACACTCTACACTCTATACCCTACACTCTATAACCTACACTCTATACCCTACACTCTATACCCTACACTCTATACCCTACACTCTACACTCTATACCCTACACTCTATAACATACACTTTATACCCTACACTCTATACCTTACACTCTATACCCTACACTCTACACTCTACACTCTACACTTTATACCCTACACTCTACACTCTATACCATACACTCTATACCCTACACTCTACACTCTATACCCTACACTCTACACTCTATACCCTACTCTCTAAACCCTACACTCTATACCCTACACTCTTCACCCTATACCCTACACTCTATACCCCACACTCTACACTCTATACCCTACACTCTACACTCTATACCCTACTCTCTAAACCCTACACTCTATACCCTACACTCTATACCCTACACTCTATACCCTACACTCTACACTCTATACCCTACACTCTATACCCTACACTCTATACACTACACTTTACACCCTACGCTTTATACCTTACACTCTATACCCTACACTCTATACCCTACACTCTATACCATACACTCTATACCCTACACTCTATACCCTACACTCTATACCCTACACTCTACACTCTATACCCTACACTCTACACTCTATACCCTACACTCTATACCCTACACTCTATACACTACACTTTACACCCTACGCTTTATACCTTACACTCTATACCCTACACTCTATTCCATACACTCTATACCCTACACTCTATACCCTACACTCTACACTCTATACCCTACAATATACACTTTACACTCTATACCCTACACTCTATACCCTACACTCTATACTCTATACCCTACACTCTATACCGTACATTCTACACTCTATACCCTACACTCTATACCCTACACTTTAAACCCTACACTCTACACTCTATACCCTACACTCTATACCCTACAATCTACACTCTGTACCCTACACTCTATACCCTACACTCTATACCCTACACTCTAATCCCTACACTCTACACTCTATACCCTACACTCTATACCCTACAATCTACACTCTGTACCCTACACTCTATACCCTACACTCTATACCCTACACTCTACACTCTATACCCTACACTCTATACCATACACTCTATACCCTACACTCTACACTCTATTCCCTACACTCTATACCATACACTCTATACCATACACTATACACTCTATACCCTACACTCTACACTCTATACCATACACTCTATACCCTACACTCTATACCCTATACTCTACACTCTATACCCTACAATCTATACCCTACACTCTATACCCTACACTCTATACCCTACACTCTACACTCTATACTCTACACTCTATACCATACACTCTATACCCTACACTCTATACCCTACACACTATACCCTACACTCTACACTCTATACCCTACACTCTATAACATACACTCTATACCCTACACTCTACACCCTACACTCTACACTCTATACCCTACACTCTATAACCTACACTCTATACCCTACACTCTATACCCTACTCTCTACACTTTATACCCTACACTCTACACTCTATACCCTACACTCTATACCCAACACTCTACACTCTATACCCCACACTCTGCACTCTATACCCTACTCTCTAAACCCTACACTCTATACCCTACACTCTACACTCTATACCCTACGCTCTATACCCTACACTCTACACTCTATACCCTACACTCTACACTCTATACCCTACTCTCTAAACCCTACACTCTACACCTTACACTCTATACCCTACACTCTACACTCTATACCCTACACTCTATACCCTACACTCTACACCTTACACTCTATACCCTACACTCTACACTCTATACCCTACACTCTATACCCTACACTCTATACCCTACACTCTATACCCTACACTCTACACCCTACACTTTATACCTTACACTCTATACCCTACACTCTATACCCTACACTCTACGCTCTATACATCACACTCTATACCCTACACTCTATAACCTACACTCTATACCCTACACTCTATACCCTACTCTCTACACTTTATACCCTACACTCTACACTCTATACCATACACTCTATACCCTACACTCTACACTCTATACCCTACACTCTACACTCTATACCCTACTCTCTAAACCCTACACTCTATACCCTACACTCTTCACCCTATACCCTACACTCTATACCCCACACTCTACACTCTATACCCTACACTCTACACTCTATACCCTACTCTCTAAACCCTACACTCTATTCCCTACACTCTATACCCTACACTCTATACCCTACACTCTACACCCTACACTCTATACCCTACACTCTATACACTACACTTTACACCCTACGCTTTATACCTTACACTCTATACCCTACACTCTATACCCTACACTCTATACCATACACTCTATACCCTACACTCTATACCCTACACTCTATACCCTACACTCTACACTCTATACCCTACACTCTATACCCTACACTCTATACACTACACTTTACACCCTACGCTTTATACCTTACACTCTATACCCTACACTCTATTCCATACACTCTATACCCTACACTCTATACCCTACACTCTACACTCTATACCCTACAATATACACTTTACACTCTATACCCTACACTCTATACCCTACACTCTATACTCTATACCCTACACTCTATACCGTACATTCTACACTCTATACCCTACACTCTATACCCTACACTTTAATCCCTACACTCTACACTCTATACCCTACACTCTATACCCTACACTCTATACCCTACAATCTACACTCTGTACCCTACACTCTATACCCTACACTCTATACCCTACACTCTACACTCTATACCCTACACTCTATACCATACACTCTATACCCTACACTCTACACTCTATTCCCTACACTCTATACCATACACTCTATACCATACACTATACACTCTATACCCTACACTCTACACTCTATACCATACACTCTATACCCTACACTCTATACCCTATACTCTACACTCTATACCCTACAATCTATACCCTACACTCTATACCCTACACTCTATACCCTACACTCTACACTCTATACCCTACACTCTATACCATACACTCTATACCCTACACTCTATACCCTACACACTATACCCTACACTCTACACTCTATACCCTACACTCTATAACATACACTCTATACCCTACACTCTACACCCTACACTCTACACTCTATACCCTACACTCTATAACCTACACTCTATACCCTACACTCTATACCCTACTCTCTACACTTTATACCCTACACTCTATACCCTACACTCTATACCCAACACTCTACACTCTATACCCCACACTCTGCACTCTATACCCTACTCTCTAAACCCTACACTCTATACCCTACACTCTACACTCTATACCCTACGCTCTATACCCTACACTCTACACTCTATACCCTACACTCTACACTCTATACCCTACTCTCTAAACCCTACACTCTACACCTTACACTCTATACCCTACACTCTACACTCTATACCCTACACTCTATACCCTACACTCTACACCTTACACTCTATACCCTACACTCTACACTCTATACCCTACACTCTATACCCTACACTCTATACCCTACACTCTATACCCTACACTCTACACCCTACACTTTATACCTTACACTCTACACCCTACACTCTATACCATACACTCTATACCCTACACTCTATACCCTACACTCTATACCCTACACTCTACACTCTACACCATACACTCTATACCCTACCCTCTATACCCTACACTCTATACCCTACACTCTATACCCTACACTCTAAACTCTATACCCTACACTCTATTCCATACACTCTATACCCTACACTCTATACCCTACACTCTACACTCTATTCCCTACACTCTACACTTTACACTCTATACCCTACACTCTATACCCTACACTCTACACTCTAAACCCTACACTCTATACCCTACACTCTATACCCTACACTCTACACCCTACGCTTTATACCTTACACTCTATACCCTACACTCTATACCCTACACTCTATACCATACACTCTATACCCTACACTCTATACCCTACACTCTATACCCTACACTCTACACTTTATACCCTACACTCTACACTCTATACCCTACACTCTATACCCTACACTCTACACTATATACCCTACACTCTATTCCATACACTCTATACCCTACACTCTATACCCTACACTCTATACCCTACACTCTATACCCTACACTCTATACCCTACACTCTACACCCTACGCTTTATACCTTACACTCTATACCCTACACTCTATACCCTACAATCTATACCATACACTCTATACCCTACACCCTACACCCTACACTCTATACCCTACACTCTACACCCTACACTCTATACCCTACACTCTATACCATACACTCTTTACCCTACACTCTATACCCTACACTATACACTCTATACCCTACACTCTATACTCTATACCATTCACTCTATACCCTAAACTCTATACGCTATACTCTACACTCTATACCCTACAATCTATACCCTACACTCTATACCCTACACTCTACACCCTACACTCTATACCCTACACTCTACACTCTATACCCTACACTCTATACCATACACTCTATACCCTACACTCTATACCCTACACTCTATACCCTACACTCTACACTCTATACCCTACACTCTATAACATACACTTTATACCCTACACTCTATACCTTACACTCTATACCCTACACTCTACACCCTACACTCTACACTCTATACCCTACACTCTATAACCTACACTCTATACCCTACACTATATACCCTACTCTCTACACTTTATACCCTACACTCTACACTCTATACCATACACTCTATACCCTACACTCTACACTCTATACCCTACACTCTACACTCTATACCCTACTCTCTAAACCCTACACTCTATACCCTACACTCTTCACTCTATACCCTACACTCTATACCCCACACTCTACACTCTATACCCTACACTCTACACTCTATACCCTACTCTCTAAACCCTACACTCTATACCCTACTCTCTATACCCTACACTCTATACCCTACACTCTACACTCTATACCCTACAGTCTATACCCTACACTCTATACACTACACTTTACACCCTACGCTTTATACCTTACACTCTATACCCTACACTCTATACCCTACACTCTATACCATACACTCTATACCCTACACTCTATACCCTACACTCTATACCCTACACTCTACACTTTATACCCTACACTCTACACTATATACCCTACACTCTATTCCATACACTCTATACCCTACACTCTATACCCTACACTCTATACCCTACACTCTACACCCTACACTCTATACCCTACACCCTATACCCTACACTCTATACCCTACACTCTACACCCTACACTCTATACCCTACACTCTATACCCTACACTCTATACCCTACACTCTATACCCTACACTCTATACCCTACACTCTATACCCTACAATCTATACCATACACTCTATACCATACACTCTACACTCTATACCCTACACTCTATAACCTACACTCTATACCCTACACTCTATACCCTACTCTCTACACTTTATACCCTACACTCTACACTCTATACCCTACACTCTATACCCTACACTCTATACTCTATACCCTACACTCTATACCGTACATTCTACACTCTATACCCTACAATCTATACCCTACACTCTCATCCCTACACTCTACACTCTACACTCTACACTCTATACCTTACACTCTATACCCTACACTCTACACCCTACACTCTATACCCTACACTCTATACCCTACACTCTATACCCTACACCCTACGCTCTATACCCTACACTCTATACCCTACACTCTACACTCTATACCCTACACTCTATTCCATACACTCTATACCCTACACTCTATACCCTACACTCTACACTCTATACCCTACACTCTACACTTTACACTCTATACCCTACACTCTATACCCTACACTCTATACCCTACACTCTATACCGTACATTCTACACTCTATACCCTACACTCTATACCCTACACTCTAATCCCTACACTCTACACTCTATACCCTACACTCTATACCCTACACTCTATACCCTACACTCTACACTCTATACCCTACACTCTATACCCTACACTCTATACCCTACACTCTATACCCTACACTCTACACTCTATACCCTACACTCTATACCTTACACTCTATACCCTACACTCTACACTCTATACCCTACAATCTATACCCTACACTCTATACCCTACACTCTATACCCTACTCTCTATACCCTACACTCTATACCCTACAGTCTATACCCTACACTCTACACTGTATACCATACACTTTATACCCTACACTCTATACCCTACACTCTACACTCTATACCCCACAATCTATACCCTACACTCTATACCCAACTCTATACCCTACACTCTACACTCTATACCCTACACTCTATAACATACACTCTATACACTACACTCTATACCTTGCACTCTATACCCTACACTCTACACTCTACAATCTATACCCTACACACTACACTCTATACCTACACTCTATAACAAACACTCTATACCCTACACTATATACCATACACTCTATACCATACACTCTATACCGTACACTCTATACCCTACACTCTACACTCTATACTCTACATTCTATACCCTACACTCTATACCTTACACTCTATACCCTACACTCTACACTCTATACCCTACAATCTATACCCTACACTCTATACCCTACACTCTATACCCTACTCTCTATACCCTACACTCTATACCCTACAGTCTATACCCTACACTCTACACTGTATACCATACACTCTATACCCTACACTCTATACCCTACACTCTACACTCTATACCCTACAATCTATACCCTACACTCTATACCCAACTCTATACCATACACTCTACACTCTATACCCTACACTCTATAACATACACTCTATACACTACACTCTATACCTTGCACTCTATACCCTACACTCTACACTCTACAATCTATACCCTACACACTACACTCTATACCCTACACTCTACACTCTACACTCTATGCCCTACACTTTATACCCTACACTCTACACTCTATACCATACACTCTATACCCTACACTCTACACTCTATACCCTACACTCTACACTCTACACTCTATGCCCTACACTTTATACCCTACACTCTACACTCTATACCATACACGCTATACCCTACACTCTACAGTCTATACCCCACACTCTAGAGCATACACTCTACACCCTACACTCTATACCATACACTCTAATCCCTACACTCTACACTCTATACCCTACACTCTATACCCTACACTCTACACTCTATTCCATACACTCTATACCCTACACTCTATACCCTACACTCTACACTCTACACTCTATTCCATACACTCTATACCCTACACTCTATACCCTATACTCTACACTCTGTACCCTACACTCTACACTCTGCACTCTAAACTCTATACCCTACACTCTATTCCATACACTCTATACCCTACACTCTATACCCTACACTCTATACCCTACAATATACACTTTACACTCTATACCCTACACTCTATACCCTACACTCTATAATCTATACGCTACACTCTACACCGTACATTCTACACTCTATACCCTACACTCTATACCCTACACTCTAATCCCTACACTCTACACTCTATACCCTACACTCTATACCCTACACTCTATACCCTACACTCTACACTCTATACCCTACACTCTATACCCTACACTCTATACCCTACACTCTACACTCTATACCCTACACTTTATACCATACACTCTATACCCTACACTCTATACCCTACACTCTACACTCTATACCCTACACTCTATACCATACACTCTATACCCTACACTCTATACCCTACACTCTATACCGTACATTCTACACTCTATACCCTACACTCTATACCCTACACTCTAATCCCTACACTCTACACTCTATACCCTACACTCTATACCCTACACTCTATACCCTACACTCTACACTCTATACCCTACACTCTATACCCTACACTCTATACCCTACACTCTACACTCTATACCCTACACTCTATACCATACACTCTACACCCTACACTCTACACTCTATTCCCTACACTCTATACCATACACTCTATACCCTACAATCTATACCCTACACTATACACTCTATACCCTACACTCTACACTCTATAACATACACTCTATACCTTACACTCTATACCCTACACTCTACACTCTATACCCTACAATCTATACCCTACACTCTATACCCTACACTCTATACCCTACTCTCTATACCCTACACTCTATACCCTACAGTCTATACCCTACACTCTACACTGTATACCATACACTCTATACCCTACACTCTATACCCTACACTCTACACTCTATACCCTACAATCTATACCCTACACTCTATACCCTACTCTATACCCTACACTCTACACTCTATTCCCTACACTCTATAACATACACTCTATACACTACACTCTATACCTTGCACTCTATACCCTACACTCTACACTCTACAATCTATACCCTACACACTACACTCTATACCTACACTCTATAACAAACACTCTATACCCTACACTATATACCATACACTCTATACCATACACTCTATACCGTACACTCTATACTCTACACTCTACACTCTATACTCTACATTCTATACCCTACACTCTATACCCTACACTGTATACCCTACACTCTACACTCTATACCCTACACTCTACACTCTACACTCTATGCCCTACACTTTATACCCTACACTCTACACTCTATACCATACACTCTATACCCTACACTCTACACTCTATACCCTACACTCTACACTCTACACTCTATGCCCTACACTTTATACCCTACACTCTACACTCTATACCATACACTCTATACTCTACACTCTATACCATACACTCCACACCCTACACTCTATACCATACACGCTATACCCTACACTCTACAGTCTATACCCCACACTCTAGAGCATACACTCTGCACCCTACACTCTATACCATACACTCTAATCCCTACACTCTACACTCTATACCCTACACTCTATACCCTACACTCTACACTCTATTCCATACACTCTATACCCTACACTCTACACCCTACACTCTACACTCTACACTCTATTCCATACACTCTATACCCTACACTCTATACCCTATACTCTACACTCTGTACCCTACACTCTACACTCTGCACTCTAAACTCTATACCCTACACTCTATTCCATACACTCTATACCCTACACTCTATACCCTACACTCTATACCCTACAATATACACTTTACACTCTATACCCTACACTCTATACCCTACACTCTATAATCTATACCCTACACTCTATACCGTACATTCTACACTCTATACCCTACACTCTATACCCTACACTCTAATCCCTACACTCTACACTCTATACCCTACACTCTATACCCTACACTCTATACCCTACACTCTACACTCTATACCCTACACTCTATACCCTACACTCTATACCCTACACTCTACACTCTATACCCTACACTCTATACCATACACTCTATACCCTACACTCTACACTCTATTCCCTACACTCTATACCATACACTCTATACCTTACACTATACACTCTATACCCTACACTCTACACTCTATACCATACACTCTATACCCCACACTCTATACGCTATACTCTACACTCTATACCCTACAATGTATACCCTACACTCTATACCCTACACTCTATACCCTACACTCTACACTCTATACCCTACACTCTATACCATACACTCTATACCCTACACTCTAAACCCTACACACTATACCCTACACTCTACACTCTATACCCTACACTCTATAACATACACTCTATACCCTACACTCTACACCCTACACTCTACACTCTATACCCTACACTCTATAACCTACACTCTATACCCTACACTCTATACCCTACTCTCTACACTTTATACCCTACACTCTACACTCTATACCCTACACTCTATACCCTACACTCTACACTCTATACCCCACACTCTGCACTCTGTACCCTACTCTCTAAACCCTACACTCTATACCCTACACTCTACACTCTATACCCTACACTCTATACCCTACACTCTACACTCTATACCCTACACTCTACACTCTATACCCGACTCTCTAAACCCTACACTCTATACCTTACACTCTATACCCTACACTCTACACTCTATACCCTACACTCTATACCCTACACTCTATACCCTACACTCTATACCCTACACTCTATACCCTACACTCTATACCATACACTCTATACCCTACACTCTATACCCTGTACTCTATACCCTACACTCTACACTCTACACCATACACTCTATACCCTACCCTCAATACCCTACACTCTATACCCTTCACTCTATCCCCTACACTCTAATCCCTACACTCTACACTCTATACCCTACACTCTATACCCTACACTCTATACCCTACACTCTACACTCTATACCCTACACTCTATACCCTACACTCTATACCCTACACTCTATACTCTATACCCTACACTCTATACCATACATTCTATACCCTACACTCTACACTCTATTCCCTACACTCTATACCATACACTCTATACCCTACACTCTATACACTACACTCTACACATTATACCCTACACTCTATACCCTACCCTCTACACTCTATACCCTACACTCTATACCATACACTCTATACCCTACACTCTATACCCTACACTCTACACTATATACCCTACACTGTATACCCTACACTCTATACCCTACTCTCTACACTTTATACCCTACACTCTATACCCTACACTCTATAACATACACTCTATACACTACACTCTATACCTTGCACTCTATACCCTACACTCTACAATCTATAGCCTACACGCTGCACTCTATACCCTACACTCTATAACAAACACTCTATACCCTACACTATATACCATACACTCTATACCGTACACTCTATACCGTACACTCTATACCCTACACTCTACACTCTATACTCTACACTCTATACCCTACACTCTATACCCTACACTGTATACCCTACACTCTACACTCTATACCCTACACTCTACACTCTACACTCTATGCCCTACACTTTATACCCTACACTCTACACTCTATACCATACAATCTATACCCTACACTCTACACTCTATACCCTACACTCTACACTCTATGCCCTACACTTTATACCCTACACTCTACACTCTATACCATACACTCTATACTCTACACTCTATACCATACACTCCACACCCTAAACTCTATACCATACACGCTATACCCTACACTCTACACTCTATACCCCACACTCTATAGCATACACTCTACACCCTACACTCTATACCATACAACTCTAATCCCTACACTCTACACTCTATACCCTACACTCTATACCCTACACTCTACACTCTACACTCTATTCCATACACTCTATACCCTACACTCTATACCCTACACTCTACACTCTACACTCTATTCCATACACTCTATACCCCACACTCTATACCCTACACTCTACACTCTGCACTCTAAACTCTATACCCTACACTCTATTCCATACACTCTATACCCTACACTCTATACCCTACACTCTACACTCTATACCCTACAATATACACTT
Source organism: Ranitomeya imitator (assembly GCF_032444005.1). Classification (NCBI taxonomy): domain Eukaryota; kingdom Metazoa; phylum Chordata; class Amphibia; order Anura; family Dendrobatidae; genus Ranitomeya; species Ranitomeya imitator. The sequence continues at coordinate 88,209,392 of NC_091289.1, forward strand.
TACACTCTATACCCTACACTCTATACCCTACACTCTATACTCTATACCCTACACTCTATACCGTACATTCTACACTCTATACCCTACACTCTATACCATACACTTTAATCCCTACACTCTACACTCTATACCCTACACTCTATACCCTACACTCTATACCCTACAATCTACACTCTATACCCTACACTCTATACCCTACACTCTATACCCTATACTCTATACCCTACACTCTACACCCTGCACTTTATACCTTACACTCTATACCCTACACTCTATACCATACACTCTATACCCTACACTCTATACCCTGCACTCTATACCCTACACTCTACACTCTACACCATACACTCTATACCCTACCCTCAATACCCTACACTCTATACCCTTCACTCTATCCCCTACACTCTAATCCCTACACTCTACACTCTATACCCTACAATCTATACCCTACACTCTATACCCTACACTCTACACTCTATACCCTACACTCTATACCCTACACTCTATACCCTACACTCTATACTCTATACCCTACACTCTATACCATACATTCTATACCCTACACTCTACACTCTATTCCCTACACTCTATACCATACACTCTATACCCTACACTCTATACACTACACTCTACACATTATACCCTACACTCTATACCCTACCCTCTACACTCTATACCCTACACTCTATACCATACACTCTATACCCTACACTCTATACCCTACACTCTACACTATATACCCTACACTCTATACCCTACACTCTATACCCTACTCTCTACACTTTATACCCTACACTCTATACCCTACACTCTATAACATACACTCTATACACTACACTCTATACCTTGCACTCTATACCCTACACTCTACAATCTATAGCCTACACGCTGCACTCTATACCCTACACTCTATAACAAACACTCTATACCCTACACTATATACCATACACTCTATACCGTACACTCTATACCGTACACTCTATACCCTACACTCTACACTCTATACTCTACACTCTATACCCTACACTCTATACCCTACACTGTATACCCTACACTCTACACTCTATACCCTACACTCTACACCCTACACTTTATACCCTACACTCTACACTCTATACCATACAATCTATACCCTACACTCTACACTCTATACCCTACACTCTACACTCTATGCCCTACACTTTATACCCTACACTCTACACTCTATACCATACACTCTATACTCTACACTCTATACCATACACTCCACACCCTAAACTCTATACCATACACGCTATACCCTACACTCTACACTCTATACCCCACACTCTATAGCATACACTCTACACCCTACACTCTATACCATACAACTCTAATCCCTACACTCTACACTCTATACCCTACACTCTATACCCTACACTCTACACTCTACACTCTATTCCATACACTCTATACCCTACACTCTATACCCTACACTCTACACTCTACACTCTATTCCATACACTCTATACCCCACACTCTATACCCTACACTCTACACTCTGCACTCTATACTCTATACCCTACACTCTATACCATACATTCTATACCCTACACTCTACACTCTATTCCATACACGCTATACCCTACACTCTATACCCTACACTCTACACTCTACACTCTATTCCATACACTCTATACCCCACACTCTATACCCTACACTCTATACCCTACACTCTATACTCTATACCCTACACTCTATACCATACATTCTATACCCTACACTCTACACTCTATTCCCTACACTCTATACCATACACTCTATACCCTACACTCTATACACTACACTCTACACATTATACCCTACACTCTATACCCTTCCCTCTACACTCTATACCCTACACTCTATACCATACACTCTATACCCTACACTCTATACCCTACACTCTACACTATATACCCTACACTCTATACCCTACTCTCTACACTTTATACCCTACACTCTATACCCTACACTCTATAACATACACTCTATACACTACACTCTATACCTTGCACTCTATACCCTACACTCTACAATCTATAGCCTACACGCTGCACTCTATACCCTACACTCTATAACAAACACTCTATACCCTACACTATATACCATACACTCTATACCGTACACTCTATACCGTACACTCTATACCCTACACTCTACACTCTATACTCTACACTCTATACCCTACACAATATACCCTACACTGTATACCCTACACTCTACACTCTATACCCTACACTCTACACCCTACACTTTATACCCTACACTCTACACTCTATACCATACAATCTATACCCTACACTCTACACTCTATACCCTACACTCTACACTCTATGCCCTACACTTTATACCCTACACTCTACACTCTATACCATACACTCTATACTCTACACTCTATACCATACACTCCACACCCTAAACTCTATACCATACACGCTATACCCCACACTCTACACTCTATACCCCACACTCTATAGCATACACTCTACACCCTACACTCTATACCATACAACTCTAATCCCTACACTCTACACTCTATACCCTACACTCTATACCCTACACTCTACACTCTACACTCTACACTCTATTCCATACACTCTATACCCTACACTCTATACCCTACACTCTACACTCTACACTCTATTCCATACACTCTATACCCCACACTCTATACCCTACACTCTACACTCTGCACTCTAAACTCTATACCCTACACTCTATTCCATACACTCTATACCCTACACTCTATACCCTACACTCTACACTCTATACCCTACAATATACACTTTACACTCTATACCCTACACTCTATACCCTACACTCTATACTCTATACCCTACACTCTATACCGTACATTCTACACTCTATACCCTACACTCTATACCATACACTTTAATCCCTACACTCTACACTCTATACCCTACACTCTATACCCTACACTCTATACCCTACAATCTACACTCTATACCCTACACTCTATACCCTACACTCTATACCCTACACTCTACACTCTATACCCTACACTCTATACCATACACTCTATACCCTACACTCTACACTCTATTCCCTACACTCTATACCATACACTCTATACCCTACACTATACACTCTATACCCTACACTCTACACTCTATACCCTACACTCTATACCCTATACTCTACACTCTATACCCTACAATCTATACCCTACACTCTATACCCTACACTCTATACCCTACACTCTACACTCTATACCCTACACTCTATACCATACACTCTATACCCTACACTCTATACCCTACACACTATACCCTACACTCTACACTCTATACCCTACACTCTATAACATACACTCTATACCCTACACTCTACACCCTACACTCTACACTCTATACCCTACACTCTATAACCTACACTCTATACCCTACACTCTATACCCTACTCTCTACACTTTATACCCTACACTCTACACTCTATACCCTACACTCTATACCCTACACTCTATACCCCACACTCTGCACTCTATACCCTACTCTCTAAACCCTACACTCTATACCCTACACTCTACACTCTATACCCTACACTCTATACCCTACACTCTACACTCTATACCCTACACTCTACACTCTATACCCTACTCTCTAAACCCTACACTCTACACCTTACACTCTATACCCTACACTCTACACTCTATACCCTACACTCTATACCCTACACTTTATACCTTACACTCTATACCCTACACTCTATACCATACACTCTATACCCTACACTCTATACCCTACACTCTATACCCTACACTCTACACTCTACACCATACACTCTATACCCTACCCTCTATACCCTACACTCTATACCCTACACTCTATCACCTACACTCTACACCCTTCACTTTAAACCTTACACTCTATACCCTACACTCTATACCCTACACTCTACGCTCTATACATCACACTCTATACCCTACACTCTAAAATCTATACCCTACATTCTATTCCATACACTCTATAGCCTACACTCTATAGTAACATAGTAACATAGTTAGTAAGGCCGAAAAAAGACATTTGTCCATCCAGTTCAGCCTATATTCCATCATAATAAATACCCAGATCTACGTCCTTCTACAGAACCTAATAATTACCCTACACTCTACACTCTATACCCTACACTTTACACTCTATACCCTACACTCTATACCCTACACTCTACACTCTATACCCTTCACTCTATCCCCTACACTCTAATCCCTACACTCTACACTCTATACCCTACACTCTGTACCCTACACTCTATACCCTACACTCTACACTCTATACCCTACACTCTATACCCTACACTCTATACCCTACACTCTATACCATACATTCTATACCCTACACTCTACACTCTATTCCCTACACTCTATACTATACACTCTATACCCTACACTCTATACACTACACTCTACACATTATACCCTACACTCTATACCCTACCCTCTACACTCTATACCCTACACTCTATACCATACACTCTATACCCTACACTCTATACCCTACACTCTACACTATATACCCTACACTCTATACCCTACACTCTATACCCTACTCTCTACACTTTATACCCTACACTCTATACCCTACACTCTAAAACATACACTCTATACACTACACTCTATACCTTGCACTCTATACCCTACACTCTACAATCTATAGCCTACACGCTGCACTCTATACCCTACACTCTATAACAAACACTCTATACCCTACACTATATACCATACACTCTATACCATACACTCTATACCGTACACTCTATACCCTACACTCTACACTCTATACTCTACACTCTATACCCTACACTCTATACCCTACACTGTATACCCTACACTCTACACTCTATACCCTACACTCTACACTCTACGCCCTACACTTTATACCCTACACTCTACACTCTATACCATACACTCTATACCCTACACTCTACACTCTATACCCTACACTCTACACTCTACACTCTATGCCCTACACTTTATACCCTACACTCTACAATCTATACCATACACTCTATACTCTACACTCTATACCATACACTCCACAACCTAAACTCTATACCATACACGCTATACCCTACACTCTACACTCTATACCCCACACTCTATAGCATACACTCTACACCCTACACTCTATTCCATACACTATACCCTACACTCTATACCCTACACTATACACTCTACACTCTATTCCATACACTCTATACCCCACACTCTATTTCCTATACTCTACACTCTATACCCTACACTCTACACTCTAAACTCTATACCCTACACTCTATTCCATACACTCTATACCCTACATTCTATACCCTACACTCTACACCCTACAATATACACTTTACACTCTATACCCTACACTCTATACCCTACACTCTATACTCTATACCCTACACTCTATACCGTACATTCTACACTCTATACCCTACACTCTATACCATACACTTTAATCCCTACACTCTACACTCTATACCCTACACTCTATACCCTACACTCTATACCCTACAATCTACACTCTATACCCTACACTCTATACCCTACACTCTATACCCTACACTCTACACTCTATACCCTACACTCTATACCATACACTCTATACCCTACACTCTATACCCTACACTCTACACTCTATACCCTACACTCTACACTCTACACTCTATGCCCTACACTTTATACCCTACACTCTACAATCTATACCATACACTCTATACTCTACACTCTAAACTGTATACCATACACTCTATACCCTACACTCTACACCCTACACTCTATAACATACACTCTATACCCTACACTCTACACTCTATACCCTACACTCTACACTCTATACCCTCCACTCTACACCCTACACTCTATACCATACACTCTATACCCTACACTCTACACTCTATACGCTACACTCTATACCCTACACTCTATAACAAACACTCTATACCCTACACTCTATACCATACACTCTATACCGTACACTCTATACCCTACACTCTACACTCTATACCCTACACTCTATACCATACACTCTATACCCTACACTCTATACCCTACACTCTATACCGTACATTCTACACTCTATACCCTACACTCTATACCCTACACTCTAATCCATACACTCTACACTCTATACCCTACACTCTATACCCTACACTCTATACCCTACACTCTACACTCTATACCCTACACTCTATACCCTACACTCTATACCCTACACTGTATACCCTACACTCTACACTCTATACCCTACACTCTATACCATACACTCTATACCCTACACTCTACACTCTATTCCCTACACTCTATACCATACACTCTATACCCTACAATCTATACCCTACACTATACACTCTATACCCTACACTCTACACTCTATAACATACACTCTATACCTTACACTCTATACCCTACACTCTACACTCTATACCCTACAATCTATACCCTACACTCTATACCCTACACTCTATACCCTACTCTCTATACCCTACACTCTATACCCTACAGTCTATACCCTACACTCTACACTGTATACCATACACTCTATACCCTACACTCTATACCCTACACTCTACACTCTATACCCTACAATCTATACCCTACACTCTATACCCTACTCTATACCCTACACTCTACACTCTATAACCTACACTCTATAACATACACTCTATACACTACACTCTATACCTTGCACTCTATACCCTACACTCTACACTCTACAATCTATACCCTACACACTACACTCTATACCTACACTCTATAACAAACAATCTATACCCTACACTATATACCATACACTCTATACCATACACTCTATACCGTACACTCTATACCCTACACTCTACACTCTATACTCTACATTCTATACCCTACACTCTATACCCTACACTGTATACCCTACACTCTACACTCTATACCCTACACTCTACACTCTACACTCTATGCCCTACACTTTATACCCTACACTCTACACTCTATACCATACACTCTATACCCTACACTCTACACTCTACACTCTATGCCCTACACTTTATACCCTACACTCTACACTCTATACCATACACTCTATACTCTACACTCTACACTCTATACCCTACACTCTACACTCTACACTCTATGCCCTACACTTTATACCCTACACTCTACACTCTATACCATACACTCTATACCCTACACTATACACTCTATACCCTACACTCTACACTCTATACCATACACTCTATACCCTACACTCTATACCCTATACTCTACACTCTATACCCTACAATCTATACCCTACACTCTATACCCTACACTCTATACCCTACACTCTACACTCTATACCCTACACTCTATACCATACACTCTATACCCTACACTCTATACCCTACACACTATACCCTACACTCTACACTCTATACCCTACACTCTATAACATACACTCTATACCCTACACTCTACACCCTACACTCTACACTCTATACCCTACACTCTATAACCTACACTCTATACCCTACACTCTATACCCTACTCTCTACACTTTATACCCTACACTCTACACTCTATACCCTACACTCTATACCCCACACTCTGCACTCTATACCCTACTCTCTAAACCCTACACTCTATACCCTACACTCTACACTCTATACCCTACACTCTATACCCTACACTCTATACCCTACACTCTACACTCTATACCCTACACTCTATACCCTACACTCTATACCCTACACTCTATACTCTATACCCTACACTCTATACCATACATTTTATACCCTACACTCTACACTCTATTCCCTACACTCTATACCATACACTCTATACCCTACACTCTATACACTACACTCTACACATTATACCCTACACTCTATACCCTACCCTCTACACTCTATACCCTACACTCTATACCATACACTCTATACCCTACACTCTATACCCTACACTCTACACTATATACCCTACACTCTATACCCTACACTCTATACCCTACTCTCTACACTTTATACCCTACACTCTATACCCTACACTCTATAACATACACTCTATACACTACACTCTATAACATACACTCTATACACTACACTCTATACCTTGCACTCTATACCCTACACTCTACAATCTATAGCCTACACGCTGCACTCTATACCCTACACTCTATAACAAACACTCTATACCCTACACTCTATACCATACACTCTATACCGTACACTCTATACCCTACACTCTACACTCTATACTCTACACTCTATACCCTACACTCTATACCCTACACTGTATACCCTACACTCTACACTCTATACCCTACACTCTATACCCTACACTCTACACTCTACACTCTATGCCCTACACTTTATACCCTACACTCTACACTCTATACCATACACTCTATACCCTACACTCTACACTCTATACCCTACACTCTACACTCTATGCCCTACACTTTATACCCTACACTCTACACTCTATACCATACACTCCACACCCTAAACTCTATACCATACACGCTATACCCTACACTCTACACTCTATACCCCACACTCTATAGCATACACTCTACACCCTACACTCTATTCCATACACTCTATACCCTACACTCTATACCCTACACTATACACTCTACACTCTATTCCATACACTCTATACCCCACACTCTATACCCTATACTCTACACTCTATACCTTACACTCTACACTCTGCACTCTAAACTCTATACCCTACACTCTATTCCATACACTCTATACCCTACACTCTATACCCTACACTCTACACTCTATACCCTACAATATACACTTTACACTCTATACCCTACACTCTATACCCTACACTCTATACTCTATACCCTACACTCTATACCGTACATTCTACACTCTATACCCTACACTCTATACCATACACTTTAATCCCTACACTCTACACTCTATACCCTACACTCTATACCCTACACTCTATACCCTACAATCTACACTCTATACCCTACACTCTATACCCTACACTCTACACTCTATTCCCTACACTCTATACCATACACTCTATACCCTACACTCTACACTCTATTCCCTACACTCTATACCATACACTCTATACCCTACACTATACACTCTATACCCTACACTCTATACTCTATACCATACACTCTATACCCTACACTCTATACCCTATACTCTACACTCTATACCCTACAATCTATACCCTACACTCTATACCCTACACTCTATACCCTACACTCTACACTCTATACCCTACACTCTATACCATACACTCTATACCCTACACTCTATAATCTACACACTATACCCTACACTCTACACTCTATACCCTACACTCTATAACATACACTCTATACCCTACACTCTACACCCTACACTCTACACCCTACACTCTACACTCTATACCCTACACTCTATAACCTACACTCTATACCCTACACTCTATACCCTACTCTCTACACTTTATATCCTACACTCTACACTCTATACCCTACACTCTATACCCCACACTCTGCACTCTATACCCTACTCTCTAAACCCTACACTCTATACCCTACACTCTACACTCTATACCCTACACTCTATACCCTACACTCTACACTCTATACCCTACACTCTACACTCTATACCCTACTCTCTAAACCCTACACTCTACACCTTACACTCTATACCCTACACTCTACACTCTATACCCTACACTCTATACCCTACACTCTACACCTTACACTCTATACCCTACACTCTACACTCTATACCCTACACTCTATACCCTACACTCTACACCTTACACTCTATACCCTACACTCTACACTCTATACCCTGCACTCTATACCCTACACTCTATACCCTACACTCTATACCCTACACTCTACACCCTACACTTTATACCTTACACTCTATACCCTACACTCTATACCATACACTCTATACCCTACACTCTATACCCTACACTCTATACCCTACACTCTACACTCTACACCATACACTCTATACCCTACCCTCTATACCCTACACTCTATACCCTACACTCTATCCCCTACACTCTACACCCTTCACTTTAAACCTTACACTCTATACCCTACACTCTAAACTCTATACCCTACACTCTATTCCATACACTCTATACCCTACACTCTATACCCTACACTCTACACTCTATACCCTACACTTTACACTCTATACCCTACACTCTATACCCTACACTCTACACTCTAAACCCTACACTCTATACCCTACACTCTATACCCTACACTCTACACCCTACGCTTTATACCTTACACTCTATACCCTACACTCTATACCCTACACTCTATACCATACACTCTAGACCCTACACTCTATACCCTACACTCTACACTTTATACCCTACACTCTACACTCTATACCCTACACTCTATACCCTACAATCTACCCTACATACCCTACACTCTATTCCATACACTCTATACCCTACACTCTACACCCTACACTCTATACCCTACACTCTATACCCTACACTCTACACCCTACACTCTATACCCTACACCCTACACTCTATACCCTACACTCTACACCCTACACTCTATACCCTACACTCTATACCCTACACTCTATACCATACACTCTTTACCCTACACTCTATACCCTACACTATACACTCTATACCCTACACTCTACACTCTATACCATACACTCTATACCCTAAACTCTATACGCTATACTCTACACTCTATACCCTACAATCTATGCCCTACACTCTATACCCTACACTCTACACCCTACACTCTATACCCTACACTCTACACTCTATACCCTACACTCTATACCATACACTCTATACCCTACACTCTATACCCTACACTCTATACCCTACACTCTACACTCTATACCCTACACTCTATAACATACACTTTATACCCTATACTCTATACCTTACACTCTATACCCTACATTCTACACCCTACACTCTACACCCTACACTCTATAACCTACACTCTATACCCTACACTCTATACCCTACTCTCTACACTTTATACCCTACACTCTACACTCTATACCATACACTCTATACCCTACACTCTACACTCTATACCCTACACTCTACACTCTATACCCTACTCTCTAAACCCTACACTCTATACCCTACACTCTTCACTCTATACCCTACACTCTATACCCCACACTCTACACTCTATACCCTACACTCTACACTCTATACCCTACTCTCTAAACCCTACACTCTATACCCTACACTCTATACCCTACACTCTATACCCTACACTCTACACTCTATACCCTACACTCTATTCCCTACACTCTAAACACTACACTCTACACCCTACGCTTTATACCTTACACTCTATACCCTACACTCTATAACCTACACTCTATACCATACACTCTATACCCTACACTCTATACCCTACACTCTACACTTTATACCCTACACTATACACTCTATACCCTACACTCTATACCCTACACTCTACACTATATACCCTACACTCTATTCCATACACTCTATACCCTACACTCTATACCCTACACTCTATACCCTACACTCAACACCCTACACTCTATACCCTACACCCTATACCCTACACTCTATACCCTACACTCTACACCCTACACTCTATACCCTACACTCTATACCCTACACTCTATACCCTACACTCTATACCCTACACTCAACACCCTACACTCTATACCCTACACCCTATACCCTACACTCTATACCCTACACTCTACACCCTACACTCTATACCCTACACTCTATACCCTACACTCTATACCCTACACTCTATACCATACACTCTATACCATACACTCTATCCCCTACACTCTATACCATACACTTTACACTCTATACCCTACTTTCTATACCCTACACTCTACACTCTATTCCCTACACTCTCTACCCTACACTCTATACCGTACACTCTATACCATGCACTCTGTCCCCTCCACTCTATACCATACACTTTACACTCTATACCCTACTTTCTATACCCTACACTCTACACTCTATACCCTACACTCTATACCCTACACTCTACACTCTATACCCTACACTCTACACCCTACACTCTATACCATACACTCTATACCCTACACTCTACACTCTATACCCTACACTCTATACCCTACACTCTATACCCTACATCCTACGCTCTATACCCTACACTCTATACCCTACACTCTACACTCTATACCCTACACTCTATTCCATACACTCTACACCCTACACTCTATACCCTACACTCTACACTCTATACCCTACACTCTACATTTTGCACTCTATACCCTACACTCTATACTCTATACCCTACACTCTATACCGTACATTCTACACTCTATACCCTACACTCTATACCCTACACTCTAATCCCTACACTCTACACTCTATACTCTACACTCTATACCCTACACTCTATACCCTACACTCTACACCCTACACTCTATACCCTACACTCTATACCCTACACTCTATACCCAACACTCTACACTCTATACCCTACACTCTATACCATACACTCTACACTCTATTCCCTACACTCTATACCATACACTCTATACCCTACACTCTATACCCTACACTATACACTCTATACCCTACACTCTACACTCTATACCATACACTCTATACCCTACACTCTATACCCTACACTCTACACTCTATACCCTACAATCTATACCCTACACTCTATACCCTACACTCTATACCCTACACTCTATACCCTACACTCTACACTCTAAACTCTACACTCTATACCATACACTCTATACCCTACACTCTATACCCTACACTCTATACCCTACACTCTACACCCTACACTATATACCCTACACTCTACACTCTATTCCCTACACTCTCTACCCTACACTCTATACCGTACACTCTATACCATGCACTCTGTCCCCTACACTCTATACCATACACTTTACACTCTATACCCTACTTTCTATACCCTACACTCTACACTCTATACCCTACACTCTATACCCTACACTCTACACTCTATACCCTACACTCTACACTCTATACCCTCCACTCTACACCCTACACTCTATACCATACACTCTATACCCTACACTCTACACTCTATACGCTACACTCTATACCCTACACTCTATACCCTACACCCTACGCTCTATACCCTACACTCTATACCCTACACTCTACACTCTATACCCTACACTCTGTTCCATACACTCTACACCCTACACTCTATACCCTACACTCTACACCCTACACTCTACACTTTGCACTCTATACCCTACACTCTATACTCTATACCCTACACTCTATACCGTACATTCTACACTCTATACCCTACACTCTATACCCTACACTCTAATCCCTACACTCTACACTCTATACTCTACACTCTATACCCTACACTCTATACCCTACACTCTACACCCTACACTCTATACCCTACACTCTATACCCTACACTCTATACCCTACACTCTACACTCTATACCCTACACTCTATACCATACACTCTACACTCTATTCCCTACACTCTATACCATACACTCTATACCCTACACTCTATACCCTACACTATACACTCTATACCCTACACTCTACACTCTATACCATACACTCTATACCCTACACTCTATACCCTACACTCTACACTCTATACCCTACACTCTATACCATACACTCTATACCCTACACTCTGTACCATGCACTCTACACCATACACTCTATACCATACACTCTATATCCCACACTCTACACTCCATACCCTACACTCTATACCCTACACTCTATACTATACACTCTATACCCTACACTCTATACCCTACACTATACACTCTATACCCTACACTCTACACCATACACTCTATACCCTACACTCTATACTCTACGCTATACACTCTATACCCTACAATCTATACCTTACACTCTATACCCTACACTCTATACCCTACACTCTATACCCTACACTCTACACTCTATAACCTACACTCTATACCATACACTCTATATCCTACACTCTATACCCTACACTCTATACCCTACACTCTACACTCTATCCCGTACACTCTATATCATACACTCTATACCCTACACTCTATACCCTACACTCTATACCCTACACTTTACACTCTATACCCTACACTCTAAACCATACACTCTATACCCTACACTCTATACCCTACACTCTACACTCTAAACTGTATACCATACACTCTATACCCTACACTCTACACCCTACACTCTATAACATACACTCTATACCCTACACTCTACACTCTATACCCTACACTCTATACCCTACACTCTATACCCTACACCCTACGCTCTATACCCTACACTCTATACCCTACACTCTACACTCTATACCCTACACTCTATTCCATACACTCTATACCCTACACTCTATACCCTACACTCTACTCTCTATACCCTACACTCTACACTTTACACTCTATACCCTACACTCTATACCCTACACTCTATACTCTATACCCTACACTCTACACCGTACATTCTACACTCTATACCCTACACTCTATACCCTACACTCTAATCCCTACACTCTACACTCTATACCCTACACTCTATACCCTACACTCTATACCCTACACTCTACACTCTATACCCTACACTCTATACCCTACACTCTATACCCTACACTCTACACTCTATACCCTACGCTCTATACCATACACTCTATACCCTACACTCTATAACCTACACTATACACTCTATACCCTACACTCTATACCATACACTCTATACCCTACACTCTACACTCTATTCCCTACACTCTATACCATACACTCTATACCCTACACTCTATACCCTACACTATACACTCTATACCCTACACTCTACACTCTATAACATACACTCTATACCTTACACTCTATACCCTACACTCTACACTCTATACCCTACAATCTATACCCTACACTCTATACCCTACACTCTATACCCTACTCTCTATACCCTACACTCTACACTCTATACCCTACAGTTTATACCCTACACTCTACACTGTATACCATACACTCTATACCCTACACTCTATACCCTACACTCTACACTCTATACCCTACAATCTATACCCTACACTCTATACCCTACTCTATACCCTACACTCTACACTCTATACCCTACACTCTATAACATACACTCTATACACTACACTCTATACCTTGCACTCTATACCCTACACTCTACACTCTACAATCTATACCCTACACGCTACACTCTATACCCTACACTCTATAACAAACACGCTATACCCTACACTATATACCATACACTCTATACCATACACTCTATACCGTACACTCTATACCCTACACTCTACACTCTATACTCTACACTCTATACCCTACACTCTATACCCTACACTGTATACCCTACACTCTACACTCTATACCCTACACTCTACACTCTATGCCCTACACGTTATACCCTACACTCTACACTCTATACCATACACTCTATACCCTACACTCTACACTCTACACTCTATGCCCTACACTTTATACCCTACACTCTACACTCTATACCATACACTCTATACTCTACACTCTATACCATACAGTCCACACCCTACACTCTATACCATACACGCTATACCCTACACTCTACACTGTATACCCCACACTCTAGAGCATACACTCTACACCCTACACTCTATACCATACACTCTAATCCCTACACTCTACACTCTATACCCTACACTCTACACTCTATTCCATACACACTATACCCTACACTCTATACCCTACACTCTACACTCTACACTCTATTCCATACACTCTATACCCTACACTCTATACCCTATACTCTACACTCTGTACCCTACACTCTACACTCTGCACTCTAAACTCTATACCCTACACTCTATTCCATACACTCTATACCCTACACTCTATACCCTACACTCTATACCCTACAATATACACTTTACACTCTATACCCTACACTCTATACCCTACACTCTATAATCTATACCCTACACTCTATACCGTACATTCTACACTCTATACCCTACACTCTATACCCTACACTCTAATCCCTACACTCTACACTCTATACCCTACACTCTATACCCTACATTCTATACCCTACACTCTACACTCTATACCCTACACTCTATACCCTACATTCTATACCCTACACTCTACACTCTATACCCTACACTCTATACCCTACACTCTATACCCTACACTCTATACCCTACACTCTATACCCTACACTCTACACCCTACACTCTATACCCTACACCCTATACCCTACACTCTATACCCTACACTCTACACCCTACACTCTATACCCTACACTCTATACCCTACACTCTATACCCTACACTCTATACCCTACACTCTATACCCTACACTCTATACCCTACACTCCATACCCTATACTCTATACCGTACACTCTAGACTCTTTACCCTACACTCTATACCATACACTCTATACCCTACACTCTATACCCTACACTCTACACTCTATACCCTACACTCTACACTCTAAACTGTATACCCTACACTCTACACCCTACACTCTACACCCTACACTCTATACCATACACTCTATACCCTACACTCTACACTCTATACCCTACACTCTATACCCTACACTCTATACCCTACACCCTACGCTCTATACCCTACACTCTACACTCTATACCCTACACTCTATACCCTACACTCTATACTCTACACCTTACGCTCTATACCCTACACACTATACCCTACACTCTATACCCTACACTCTATACCCTACACTCTATTCCATACACTCTATACCCTACACTCTATACCCTACACTCTATACCCTACACTCTATTCCATACACTCTATACCCTACACTCTATACCCTACACTCTAAACTCTATACCCTACACTCTATACCTTACACTCTATACTCTATACCCTACACTCTATACCATACACTCTATACCCTACACTCTATACCCTACACTCTATACCTTACACTCTATACTCTATACCCTACACTCTATACCCTACACTCTAAACTCTATACCCTACACTCTATACCTTACACTCTATACTCTATACCCTACACTCTATACCATACACTCTAATCCCTACACTCTACACTGTATACCCTACAATTTACACCCTACACTCTATACCCTACACTCTACACTCTATACCCTACACTCTATACCATACACTCTATACCCTACACTCTATACCCTACACTCTACACTCTATACCATACACTCTATACCCTACACTCTATACCCTACACTCTACACTCTATACCCTTCAATCTATACCCTGCGCTCTATACCCTACACTCTAACCCTACACTCTATACCCTACACTCTACACTCTATACCCTACACTCTTTATTATACACTCTATACCCTACACTCTATACCCTACACGCTATAACATACACTCTATACCCTACACTCTATACCTTACACTATACACCCTACACTCTACACCATACACTCTGCACTCTATACCCTACACTCTATACCCTACACTCTATATCCTACACTCTATACCCTACACTCTACACTTTATACCCTACACTCTACACTCTATACCCTACACTCTATACCCTACACTCTACACTCTATACCCTACTCTCTATACCTTACACTCTATACCCTACACTCTACACTCTATACCCTACACTCTATACCCTACACTCTACACTCTATACCCTACACTCTATACCATACACTCTATACCCTACACTCTATACCCTACACTCTACACTCTTCACTTTATACCTTACACTCTATACCCTACACTCTATAACCTACACCCTACGCTCTATACCTCACACTCTATACCCTACACTCTAAACTCTATACCCTACACTCTATTCCATACACTCTATACCCTACACACTATACCCTACACTCTACACTCTTTACCCTACACTCTACACTTTACACTCTATACCCTACACTCTATACCCTACACTCTATACTCTATACCCTACACTCTATACCGTACATTCTACACTCTATACCCTACACTCTATACCCTACACTCTAATCCCTACACTCTACACTCTATACCCTACACTCTATACCCTACACTCTATACCCTACACTCTATACCCTACACTCTACACTCTATACCCTACACTCTATACCATACATTCTATACCCTACACTCTATTCCCTACACTCTATACCGTACACTCTATACCCTACACTCTATACCCTACACTATACACTCTATACCCTGCACTCTACACTCTATACCATACACTCTATACCCTAAACTCTATACCCTATACTCTACATTCTATACCCTACAATCTATACCCTGCAGTCTATACCATACACTCTATACCCTACACTCTACACTCTATACCCTACACTCTATACCCTACACTCTAATCCCTACACTCTACACTCTATACCCTACACTCTATACCCTACACTCTATACCCTACACTCTACACTCTATACCCTACACTCTATACCCTACACTCTACACTCTATACCCTACACTCTATACCATACATTCTATACCCTACACTCTATTCCCTACACTCTATACCGTACACTCTATACCCTACACTCTATACCCTACACTATACACTCTATACCCTGCACTCTACACTCTATACCATACACTCTATACCCTAAACTCTATACCCTATACTCTACATTCTATACCCTACAATCTATACCCTGCAGTCTATACCATACACTCTATACCCTACACTCTACACTCTATACCCTACACTCTATACCATACACTCTATACCCTACACTCTATACCCTACATTCTACACTCTATACCCTACACTCTATAACATACACTTTATACCCTACACTCTATACCTTACACTCTATACCCTACACTCTACACCCTACAATCTACACTCTATACCCTACACTCTATAACCTACACTCTATACCCTAAACTCTATACCCTACTCTCTACACTTTATACCCTACACTCTACACTCTATACCCTACACTCTACACTCTATACCCTACTCTCTAAACCCTACACTCTATACCCTACACTCTTCACTCTATACCCTACACTCTGTACCCCACACTCTACACTGAATACCCTACAATCTACACTCTATATCCTACTCTCTAAACCCTACACTCTATACCCTACACTCTTCACTCTATACCCTACACTCTGTACCCCACACTCTACACTGAATACCCTACAATCTACACTCTATATCCTACTCTCTAAACCCTACACTCTATACCCTACACTCTACAATCTATACCCTACACTCTATACCCTACACTCTACACTCTATACTCTACACTCTATACCCTACACTCTATACCCTACACTCTATACCCTACACTCTACACTCTATACCCTACATTCTACACTCTATACCCTACTCTCTAAACCCTACACTCTATACCCTACACTCTACACTCTATACCCTACACTCTATACCCTACACTCTATACCCTACACTCTATACCCTACACTCTATACCCTACATTCTACACCCTACACTTTATACCTTACACTCTATACCCTACACTCTATACCCTACACTCTATACCATACACTCTATACCCTACACTCTATACCCTACACTCTATACCCTACATTCTACACTCTACACCATACACTCTATACCCTACCCTCTATACTTTACACTCTATACCCTACACTCTACACTCTATACCCTACACTCTATACCCTACACTCTATACCCTACACTCTACACTCTATACCCTACAATCTATACCCTATGCTCTATACCCTACACTCTATACCCTACACTCCATACCCTACCCTCTACACTCTATACCCTACACTCTATACCCTACATTCTACACTCTATACCCTACAATATACACTTTACACTCTATACCCTACACTCTATACCCTACACTCTATACTCTATACCCTACACTCTATACCGTACATTCTACACTCTATACCCTACACTTTAATCCCTACACTCTACACTCTATACCCTACACTCTATATCCTACACTCTATACCCTACAATCTACACTCTATACCCTACACTCTATACCCTACACTCTACACTCTATACCCTACACTCTATACCATACACTCTATACCCTACACTCTACACTCTATTCCCTACACTCTATACCATACACTCTATACCCTACACTATACACTCTATACCCTACACTCTACACTCTATACCATACACTCTATACCCTACACTCTATACCCTATACTCTACACTCTATACCTTACAATCTATACTCTACACTCTGTACCCTACACTCTATACCCTACACTCTACACTCTGCACTCTAAACTCTATACCCTACACTCTATTCCATACACTCTATACCCTACACTCTATACCCTACACTCTACACTCTATACCCTACACTCTACACTTTACACTCTATACCCTACACTCTATACCCTACACTCTATACTCTATACCCTACACTCTATACCGTACATTCTACACTCTATACCCTACACTCTATACCCTACACTTTAATCCCTACACTCTACACTCTATACCCTACACTCTATATCCTACACTCTATACCCTACACTCTACACTCTATACCCTTCACTCTATACCATACACTCTATACCCTACACTCTACACTCTATTCCCTACACTCTATACCATACACTCTATACCCTACACTATACACTCTATACCCTACACTCTACACTCTATACCCTACACTCTATACCCTATACTCTACACTCTATACCCTACAATCTATACTCTACACTCTGTACCCTACACTCTATACCCAACACTCTACACTCTATACCCTACACTCTATACCATACACTCTATACCCTACACTCTATACCCTACACACTATACCCTACACTCTACACTCTATACCCTACACTCTACACTCTATACCCTACACTCTATAACATACATTCTATACCCTACACTCTACACCCTACACTCTACACTCTATGCCCTACACTCTATAACCTACACTCTATACCCTACACTCTATACCCTACTCTCAACACTTTATACCCTACACTCTACACCCTACACTCTATACCCTACACTCTATACCCTACACTTTACACTCTATACCCCACACTCTGCACTCTATACCCTACTCTCTAAACCCTACACTCTATACCCTACACTCTACACTCTATACCCTACACTCTACACTCTATACCCTACACTCTACACTCTATACCCTACTCTCTAAACCTTACACTCTACACCTTACACTCTATACCCTACACTCTACACTCTATACCCTACACTCTATACCCTACACTCTATACCCTACACTCTATACCCTACACTCTACACCCTACACTTTATACCTTACACTCTATACCCTACACTCTATACCATACACTCTATAACCTACACTCTATACCCTACACTCTATACCCTACACTCTACACTCTACACCATACACTCTATAGCCTACCCTCTATACCCTACACTCTATACCCTACACTCTATCCCCTACACTCTACACCCTTCACTTTATACCTTACACTCTATACCCTACACTCTATACCCTACACTCTACGCTCTATACATCACACTCTATACCCTACACTCTAAACTCTATACCCTACACTCTATTCTATACACTCTATGCCCTACACTCTATACCCTACACTCTATACCCTACACTCTACACTCTATACCCTACACTCTACACTTTACACTCTATACCCTACACTCTATACTCTATACCCTACACTCTATACCGTACATTCTACACTCTATACCCCACACTCTATACCCTACACTCTAATCCCTACACTCTACACTCTATACCCTACACTCTATACCCTACACTCTATACCCTACACTCTACACTCTATACCCTACACTCTATACCCTACACTCTATACTCTACACTCTATACACTACACTCTACACATTATACCCTACACTCTATACCTTACCCTCTACACTCTATACCCTACACTCTATACCATACACTCTATACCCTACACTCTATACCCTACACTCTACACTCTACACCATACACTCTATACCCTACCCTCTATACCCTACACTCTATACCCTACACTCTATCCCCTACACTCTACACCCTTCACTTTATACCTTACACTCTATACCCTACACTCCATACCCTACACTCTATGCTCTGTACATCACACTCTATACCCTACACTCTAAACTCTATACCCTACACTCTATTCCATACACTCTATACCCTACACTCTATACCCTACACTCTACACTCTATACCCTACACTCTACACTTTACACTCTATACCCTACACTCTACACTCTATACCCTACACTCTACACTTTACACTCTATACCCTACACTCTATACTCTATACCCTACACTCTATACCGCACATTCTACACTCTATACCCCACACTCTATACCCTACACTCTAATCCCTACACTCTACACTCTATACCCTACACTCTATACCATACACTCTATACCCTACACTCTACACTCTATACCCTACACTCTATACCCTACACTCTATACCCTACACTCTATACACTACACTCTACACATTATACCCTACACTTTATACCTTACCCTCTACACTCTATACCATACACTCTATACCCTACACTCTATACCCTACACTCTACACTCTATACCCTACACTCTATACCCTACACTCTATACCCTACACTCTATACCCTACTCGCTACACTTTATACCCTACACTCTATACCCTACACTCTATACCCTACACTCTATACCCTACACCCTACACTCTACACCCTACACTCTACACTTTACACTCTATACCCTACACTCTATACCCTACACTCTATACCCTACACTCTACACTTTATACCCTACACTCTATACCCTACACTCTATACCCTACACGCTATACCCTACACTCTACACCCTACACTCTATACCCTACACCCTATACCCTACACTCCATACCCTACACTCTATACCCTACACTCTATACCCTACACTCCATACCCTACACTCTATACCCTACACTCTAGACTCTTTACCCTACACTCTATACCATACACTCTATACCCTACCCTCTATACCCTACACTTTACACTCTATACCCTACACTCTACACTCTAAACTGTATACCCTACACTCTACACCCTACACTCTACACCCTACACTCTATACCATACATTCTATACCCTACACTCTACACTCTATACCCTACACTCTATACCCTACACTCTATACCCTACACCCTACGCTCTATACCCTACACTCTACACTATATACCCTACACTCTATACCCTACACTCTATACCCTACACCCTACGCTCTATACCCTACACTCTATACCCTACACTCTACACTCTATACCCTACACTCTATTCCATACACTCTATACCCTACACTCTATACCCTACACTCTACACTCTATACCCTACACTCTATACCCTACACTCTATACTCTATACCCTACACTCTATAGCATACACTCTACACTCTATACCCTACACTCTATACCCTACACTCTAATCCCTACACTCTACACTCTATACCCTACACTCTACACCCTACACTCTATACCCTATACTCTACACTCTATACCCTACACTCTACACCCTACACTCTATACCCTACACTCTACACTCTATACCCTACACTCTATACCCTACACTCTAACACTACACTCTATACCCTACACTCTACACTCTATATCCTACACTCTTTATTATACACTCTATACCCTACACTCTATACCCTACACGCTATAACATACACTCTATACCCTACACTCTATACCTTACACTCTACACCCTACACTCTACACCATACACTCTGCACTCTATACCCTACACTCCATACCCTACACTCTATATCCTACACTCTATACCCTACACTCTACACTTTATACCCTACACTCTACACTCTATACCCTACACTCTATACCCTACACTCTACACTATATACCCTACTCTCTATACCTTACACTCTATACCCTACACTCTACACTCTATACCCTACACTCTATACCCTACACTCTACACTCTATACCCTACACTCTATACCATACACTCTATACCCTACACTCTATACCCTACACTCTATACCCTACACTCTACACTCTTCACTTAATACCTTACACTCTATACCCTACACTCTATAACCTACACCCTACGCTCTATACCTCACACTCTATACCCTACAATCTAAACTCTATACCCTACACTCTATTCCATACACTCTATACCCTACACACTATACCCTACACTCTACACTCTATACCCTACACTCTACACTTTACACTCTATACCCTACACTCTATACCCTACACTCTAAACTCTATACCCTACACTCTATACCGTACATTCTACACTCTATACCCTACACTCTATACCCTACACTCTAATCCCTACACTCTACACTCTATACCCTACACTCTATACCCTACACTCTATACCCTACACTCTACACTCTATACCCTACACTCTATACCCTACACTCTACACTCTATACCCTACACTCTATACCATACATTCTATACCCTACACTCTATTCCCTACACTCTATACCGTACACTCTATACCCTACACTCTATACCCTACACTATACACTCTATACCCTGCACTCTACACTCTATACCCTACACTCTATACCCTACACTCTATACCCTACACTCTACACTCTATACCCTACACTCTATACCCTACACTCTACACTCTATACCCTACACTCTATACCATACACTCTATTCCCTACACTCTATACCCTACACTCTATACCCTACATTCTACACTCTATACCCTACACTCTATAACATACACTTTATACCCTACACTCTATACCTTACACTCTATACCCTACACTCTACACCCTACAATCTACACTCTATACCCTACACTCTATACCCTAAACTCTATACCCTACTCTCTACACTTTATACCCTACACTCTACACTCTATACCCTACACTCTACACTCTATACCCTACTCTGTAAACCCTACACTCTATACCCTGCACTCTTCACTCTATACCCTACACTCTATACCCCACACTCTACACTGAATACCCTACAATCTACACTCTATACCCTACTCTCTAAACCCTACACTCTATACCCTACACTCTATACCCTACACTCTACACTCTATACTCTACACTCTATACCCTACACTCTATACCCTACACTCTACACTCTATACCCTACACTCTACACTCTATACCCTACTTTCTAAACCCTACACTCTATACCCTACACTCTACACTCTATACCCTACACTCTATACCCTACACTCTACACTCTATACCCTACACTCTATACCCTACACACTATACCCTACACTCTATACCCTACACTCTATACCCTACACTCTACACCCTACACTTTATACCTTACACTCTATACCCTACACTCTATACCCTACACTCTATACCCTACACTCTATACCCTACACTCTACACATTATACCCTACACTCTATTCCCTACACTCTACACTCTATACCATACACTCTATACCCTACACTCTATACCCTACACTCTACACTCTATACCCTACAATCTATACCCTATGCTCTATACCCTACACTCTATACCCTACCCTCTACACTCTATACCCTACACTCTATACCCTACACTCTACACTCTATACCCTACAATATACACTTTACACAATATACCCTACACTCTATACCCTACACTCTATACTCTATACCCTACACTCTATACCGTACATTCTACACTCTATACCCTACACTTTAATCCCTACACTCTACACTCTATACCCTACACTCTATACCCTACACTCTATACCCTACAATCTACACTCTATACCCTACACTCTATACTCTACACTCTATACCCTACACTCTACACTCTATACCCTACACTCTATACCATACACTCTATACCCTACACTCTACACTCTATGCCCTACAATCTATACCCTACACTCTACACTCTATACCCCACACTCTGCACTCTATACCCTACTCTCTAAACCCTACACTCTATACCCTACACTCTACACTCTATACCCTACACTCTATACCCTACACTCTACACTCTATACCCTACACTCTACACTCTATACCCTACTCTCTAAACCCTACACTCTACACCTTACACTCTATACCCTACACTATACACTCTATACCCTACACTCTATACCCTACACTCTATACCCTACACTCTATACCCTACACTCTACACCCTACACTTTATACCTTACACTCTATACCCTACACTCTATACCATACACTCTATACCCTACACTCTATACCCTACACTCTATACCCTACACTCTACACTCTATACCCTACACTCTATTCCATACACTCTATACCCTACACTCTATACCCTACACTCTACACTCTATACCCTACCCTCTATACCCTACACTCTATACCCTACACTCTATCCCCTACACTCTACACCCTTCACTTTATACCTTACACTCTATACCCTACACTCTCTACCCTACACTCTACGCTCTATACATCACACGCTATACCCTACACTCTAAACTCTATACCCTACACTCTATTCCATACACTCTATACCCTACACTCTATACCCTACACTCTACACTCTATACCCTACACTCTATACCCTACACTCTATACCCTACACTCCATACCCTACACTCTATACCCTACACTCTAGACTCTTTACCCTACACTCTATACCATACACTCTATACCCTACACTCTATACCCTACACTCTACACTCTATACCCTACACTCTACACTCTAAACTGTATACCCTACACTCTACAGTCTACACCCTACACTCTATACTAACACTCTATACCCTACACTCTACACTCTATACCCTACACTCTATACCCTACACTCTATACCCTACTCTCTACACTTTATACCCTACACTCTATACCCTACACTCTATACCCTACACTCTATAGCCTACACCCTACACTCTACACCCTACACTCTACACTTTACACTCTATACCCTACACTCTATACCCTACACTCTACACTTTATACCCTACACTCTATACCCTACACTCTATACCCTACACTCTATACCCTACACGCTATACCCTACACTCTATACCCTACACTCTATACCCTACACTCTATACCCTACACTCTACACCCTACACTCTATACCCTACACCCTATACCCTACACTCTACACTCTATACCCTACACTCTATACCCTACACTCTATACCCTACACTCTATACCCTACACTCTATACCCTACACTCCATACCCTACACTTTATACCCTACACTCTAGACTCTTTACCCTACACTCTATACCATACACTCTATACCCTACACTCTATACCATACACTCTACACTCTATACCCTACACTCTACACTCTAAACTGTATACCCTACACTCTACACCCTACACTCTACACCCTACACTCTATACCATACACTCTATACCCTACACTCTACACTCTATACCCTACACTCTATACCCTACACTCTATACCCTACACCCTACGCTCTATACCCTACACTCTACACTCTATACCCTACACTCTATACCCTACACTCTATACCCTACACCCTACGCTCTATACCATACACTCTATACCCTACACTCTACACTCTATACCCTACACTCTATTCCATACACTCTATACCCTACACTGTACACTCTATACCCTACACTCTATACCCTACACTCTATACCCTACACTCTATAGCATACACTCTACACTCTATACCCTACACTCTAATCCCTACACTCTACACTCTATACCCTACACTCTATACCATACACTCTATACCCTACACTCTACACTCTGTTCCCTACACTCTATACCATACACTCTATACCCTACACTCTATACCCTACACTATACACTCTATACCCTACACTCTCCACTCTATACCATACACTCTATACCCTACACTCTATACCCTACACTCTACACTCTATACGCTTCAATCTATACCCTACGCTCTATACCCTACACTCTAACCCTACACTCTATACCCTACACTCTACACTCTATACCCTACACTCTTTATTGTACACTCTTTACCCTACACTCTATACCCTACCCGCTATAACATACACTCTATACCCTACACTCTATACCTTACACTCTACACCCTACACTCTACACCCTACACTCTGCACTCTATACCCTACACTCTATACCCTACACTCTATATCCTACACTCTATACCCTACACTCTACACTTTATACCCTACACTCTACACTCTATAACCTACACTCTATACCCTACACTCTACACTATATACCCTACTCTCTATACCTTACACTCTATACCCTACACTCTACACTCTATACCCTACACTCTATACCCTACACTCTACACTCTATACCCTACACTCTATACCATACACTCTATACCCTACACTCTATACCCTACACTCTATACCCTACACTCTACACTCTATACCTCACACTCTATACCCTACACTCTAAACTCTATACCCTACACTGTATTCCATACACTCTATACCCTACACACTATACCCTACACTCTACACTCTATACCCTACACTTTACACTTTACACTCTATACCCTACACTCTATACCCTACACTCTATACCCTACACTCTATACCGTACATTCTACACTCTATACCCTACACTCTAAACCCTACACTCTAATCCCTACACTCTACACTCTATACCCTACACTCTATACCCTACACTCTATACCCTACACTCTATACCCTACACTCTACACTCTATACCCTACACTCTATACCATACATTCTATACCCTACACTCTATTCCCTACACTCTATACCGTACACTCTATACCCTACACTCTATACCCTACACTATACACTCTATACCCTGCACTCTACACTCTATACCCTACACTCTATACCCTACACTCTATACCCTACACTCTACACTCTATACCCTACACTCTATACCCTACACTCTACACTCTATACCCTACACTCTATACCATACACTCTATACCCTACACTCTATACCCTACACTCTATACCGTACATTCTACACTCTATACCCTACACTCTATAACATACACTTTATACCCTACACTCTATACCTTACACTCTATACCCTACACTCTACACCCTACAATCTACACTCTATACCCTACACTCTATAACCTACACTCTATACCCTAAACTCTATACCCTACTCTCTACACTTTATACCCTACACTCTACACTCTATACCCTACACTCTACACTCTATACCCTACTCTGTAAACCCTACACTCTATACCCTACACTCTTCACTCTATACCCTACACTCTATACCCCACACTCTACACTGAATACCCTACAATCTACACTCTATACCCTACTCTCTAAACCCTACACTCTATACCCTACACTCTATACCCTACACTCTACACTCTATACTCTACACTCTATACCCTAAACTCTATACCCTATACTCTACATTCTATACCCTACCATCTATACCCTACACTCTATACCCTACACTCTATACCCTACACTCTACACTCTATACCCTACACTCTATACCATACACTCTATACCCTACACTCTATACCCTACACTCTATACCCTACATTCTACACTCTATAGCCTACACTCTATAACATACACTTTATACCATACACTCTATACCCTACACTCTACACTCTATACCCTACACTCTATACCATACATTCTATACCCTACACTCTATTCCCTACACTCTATACCATACACTCTATACCCTACACTCTATACCCTACACCATACACTCTATACCCTACACTCTATACCCTACACTCTACACTCTATACCATACACTCTATACCCTACCCTCTATACTTTACACTCTATACCCTACACTCTATACCCTACACTCTACACTCTATACCCTACACTCTACACTCTATAACCTACTCTCTAAACCCTACACTCTATACCCTACACTCTACACTCTATACCCTACACTCTATACCCTACACTCTACACTCTATACCCTACACTCTATACCCTACACTCTATACCCTACACTCTATACCCTACACTCTACACCCTACACTTTATACCTTACACTCTATACCCTACACTCTATACCCTACACTCTATACCCTACACTATACACTCTATACCCTACACTCTACACTCTATACCATACACTCTATACCCTACACTCTATACCCTACACTCTACACTCTATACCATACACTCTATACCCTACCCTCTATACTTTACACTCTATACCCTACACTCAACACATTATACCCTACACTCTATTCCCTACACTCTACACTCTATACCATACACTCTATACCCTACACTCTATACCCTACACTCTACACTCTATACCCTACAATCTATACCCTATGCTCTATACCCTACACTATATACCCTACACTCTATACCCTACACTCTACACTCTATACCCTACACTCTATACCCTACACTTTACACTCTATACCCTACACTCTATACCATACACTCTATAACCTACACTCTATACCCTACACTCTATACCCTACACTCTATACCCTACACTCTACACCCTTCACTTTATACCTTACACTCTATACCCTACACTCTATACCCTACACCCTACGCTCTATACCTCACACTCTATACCCTACACTCTAAACTCTATACCCTACAGTCTATTCCATACACTCTATACCATACACTCTATACCCTACTCTCTACACTCTATACCCTACACTCTACACTTTACACTCTATACCCTACACTCTATACTCTATAACCTACACTCTATACCGTACATTCTACACTCTATACCCTACACTCTATACCCTACACTCTAATCCCTACACTCTACACTCTATACCCTACACTCTATACCCTACACTCTATACCCTACACTCTACACTCTATACCCTACACTCTATACCCTACACTCTATACCCTACACTCTACACTCTACACCCTACAATCTATACCCTACGCTCTATACCCTACACTCTATACCCTACACTCTACACTCTATACCCTACACTCTTTACCATACACTCTATACCCTACACTCTACACTCTATACCCTACACTCTATACCATACATTCTATACCCTACACTCTATTCCCTACACTCTATACCATACACTCTATACCCTACACTCTATACCCTACACTATATACTCTATACCCTACACTCTATACCATACACTCTACACTCTATACCCTACACTCTATACCATACACTCTATACCCTACACTCTATACCCTACACTCTATACCATACACTCTACACTCTATACCCTACACTCTATAACATACACTTTATACCCTACACTCTATACCTTACACTCTATACCCTACACTCTACACCCTACACTCTACACTTCATACCCTACACTCTATAACCTACACTCTATACCCTACACTCTATACCCTACTCTCTACACTTTATACCCTACACTCTACACTCTATACCCTACTCTCTAAACCCTACACTCTATACCCTACACTCTTCACTCTATACTCTACACTCTATACCCCACACTCTACACTCTATACCCTACACTCTACACTCTATACCCTACTCTCTAAACCCTACACTCTATACCCTACACTCTATACCCTACACTCTATACCCTACACTCTACACTCTATACCCTACACTCTATACCCTACACTCTACACCCTACACTCTACACCCTACGCTTTATACCTTACACTCTATACCCTACACTCTATACCCTACACTCTATACCCTACACTCTATACCCTACACTCTACACCATACACTCTATACCCTACCCTCTATACTTTACACTCTATACCCTACACTCTATACCCTACACTCTACACTCTATACCCTACACTCTATACGATACATTCTATACCCTACA
The DNA here is from genome assembly GCF_032444005.1 of Ranitomeya imitator. NCBI lineage: Eukaryota > Metazoa > Chordata > Amphibia > Anura > Dendrobatidae > Ranitomeya > Ranitomeya imitator. The sequence continues at coordinate 88,241,038 of NC_091289.1, forward strand.
CTCTATACCCTACACTCTATACCCTACACTCTACACTCTATACCCTACACTCTATAACATACACTTTATACCCTACACTCTATACCTTACACTCTATACCCTACACTCTACACCCTACACTCTACACTCTATACCCTACACTCTATAACCTACACTATATACCCTACACTCTATACCCTACACTCTACACTCTATACCCTACACTCTATAACATACACTTTATACCCTACACTTTCTACCTTACACTCTATACCCTACACCCTACACTCTACACTTTACACTCTATACCCTACACTCTATACCCTACACTCTATACCCTACACTCTACACTTTATACCCTACACTCTATACCCTACACTCTATACCCTACACTCTATACCCTACACGCTATACCCTACACTCTATACCCTACACTCTATACCCTACACTCTACACCCTACACTCTATACCCTACACCCTATACCCTACACTCTATACCCTACACTCTACACTCTACACTCTATACCCTACACTCTACACTCTATACCCTACACTCTATACCCTACACTCTATACCATACACTCTATACCATACACTCTATCCCCTACACTCTATACCATTCACTCTACACTCTATACCCTACACACTATACCCTACACTCTACACTCTATACCCTACACTCTATACCCTACACTCTACACTCTATACCTTACACTCTACACTCTATATCCTACGCTCTATACCCTACAATCAATACCATACACTCTATACCATACACTCTATACCCTACACTCTATACCCTACACTCTACACTCTATACCCTACACTCTATACCCTACACTCTATACCCTACACTCTATACCCTACACTCTACACCCTACACTTTATACCTTACACTCTATACCCTACACTCTATACCCTACACTCTACACTCTATACCCTACACTCTACACTCTATACCCTACTCTCTAAACCCTACACTCTATACCCTACACTCTACACTCTATACCCTACACTCTATACCCTACACTCTACACTCTATACCCTACACTCTATACCCTACACTCTATACCCTACACTCTATACCCTACACTCTACACCCTACACTTTATACCTTACACTCTATACCCTACACTCTATACCCTACACTCTATACCCTACACTATACACTCTATACCCTACACTCTACACCATACACTCTATACCCTACACTCTATACCCTACACTCTACACTCTATACCATACACTCTATACCCTACCCTCTATACTTTACACTCTATACCCTACACTCTATACCCTACACTCTACACTCTATACCCTACACTCTACACTCTATAACCTACTCTCTAAACCCTACACTCTATACCCTACACTCTACACTCTATACCCTACACTCTATACCCTACACTCTACACTCTATACCCTACACTCTATACCCTACACTCTATACCCTACACTCTATACCCTACACTCTACACCCTACACTTTATACCTTACACTCTATACCCTACACTCTATACCCTACACTCTATACCCTACACTATACACTCTATACCCTACACTCTACACTCTATACCATACACTCTATACCCTACACTCTATACCCTACACTCTACACTCTATACCATACACTCTATACCCTACCCTCTATACTTTACACTCTATACCCTACACTCAACACATTATACCCTACACTCTATTCCCTACACTCTACACTCTATACCATACACTCTATACCCTACACTCTATACCCTACACTCTACACTCTATACCCTACAATCTATACCCTATGCTCTATACCCTACACTATATACCCTACACTCTATACCCTACACTCTACACTCTATACCCTACACTCTATACCCTACACTTTACACTCTATACCCTACACTCTATACCATACACTCTATAACCTACACTCTATACCCTACACTCTATACCCTACACTCTATACCCTACACTCTACACCCTTCACTTTATACCTTACACTCTATACCCTACACTCTATACCCTACACTCTACGCTCTATACCTCACACTCTATACCCTACACTCTAAACTCTATACCCTACAGTCTATTCCATACACTCTATACCATACACTCTATACCCTACTCTCTACACTCTATACCCTACACTCTACACTTTACACTCTATACCCTACACTCTATACTCTATAACCTACACTCTATACCGTACATTCTACACTCTATACCCTACACTCTATACCCTACACTCTAATCCCTACACTCTACACTCTATACCCTACACTCTATACCCTACACTCTATACCCTACACTCTACACTCTATACCCTACACTCTATACCCTACACTCTATACCCTACACTCTACACTCTACACCCTACAATCTATACCCTACGCTCTATACCCTACACTCTATACCCTACACTCTACACTCTATACCCTACACTCTTTACCATACACTCTATACCCTACACTCTACACTCTATACCCTACACTCTATACCATACATTCTATACCCTACACTCTATTCCCTACACTCTATACCATACACTCTATACCCTACACTCTATACCCTACACTATACACTCTATACCCTACACTCTATACCATACACTCTACACTCTATACCCTACACTCTATACCATACACTCTATACCCTACACTCTATACCCTACACTCTATACCATACACTCTACACTCTATACCCTACACTCTATAACATACACTTTATACCCTACACTCTATACCTTACACTCTATACCCTACACTCTACACCCTACACTCTACACTTCATACCCTACACTCTATAACCTACACTCTATACCCTACACTCTATACCCTACTCTCTACACTTTATACCCTACACTCTACACTCTATACCCTACTCTCTAAACCCTACACTCTATACCCTACACTCTTCACTCTATACTCTACACTCTATACCCCACACTCTACACTCTATACCCTACACTCTACACTCTATACCCTACTCTCTAAACCCTACACTCTATACCCTACACTCTATACCCTACACTCTATACCCTACACTCTACACTCTATACCCTACACTCTATACCCTACACTCTACACCCTACACTCTACACCCTACGCTTTATACCTTACACTCTATACCCTACACTCTATACCCTACACTCTATACCCTACACTCTATACCCTACACTCTACACCATACACTCTATACCCTACCCTCTATACTTTACACTCTATACCCTACACTCTATACCCTACACTCTACACTCTATACCCTACACTCTATACGATACATTCTATACCCTACACTCTATACCCTACACTCTATACCCTACACTCTACACTCTATACCCTACACTCTATAACATACACTTTATACCCTACACTCTATACCTTACACTCTATACCCTACACTCTACACCCTACACTCTACACTCTATACCCTACACTCTATAACCTACACTATATACCCTACACTCTATACCCTACACTCTACACTCTATACCCTACACTCTATAACATACACTTTATACCCTACACTTTCTACCTTACACTCTATACCCTACACCCTACACTCTACACTTTACACTCTATACCCTACACTCTATACCCTACACTCTATACCCTAAACTCTACACTTTATACCCTACACTCTATACCCTACACTCTATACCCTACACTCTATACCCTACACGCTATACCCTACACTCTATACCCTACACTCTATACCCTACACTCTACACCCTACACTCTATACCCTACACCCTATACCCTACACTCTATACCCTACACTCTACACTCTACACTCTATACCCTACACTCTACACTCTATACCCTACACTCTATACCCTACACTCTATACCATACACTCTATACCATACACTCTATCCCCTACACTCTATACCATTCACTCTACACTCTATACCCTACACACTATACCCTACACTCTACACTCTATACCCTACACTCTATACCCTACACTCTACACTCTATACCTTACACTCTACACTCTATATCCTACGCTCTATACCCTACAATCAATACCATACACTCTATACCATACACTCTATACCCTACACTCTATACCCTACACTCTACACTCTATCCCCTACACTCTATACCATACACTATACACTCTATACCATAAACTCTACACTCTATACCCTACACTCTATACCCTACACTCTATACCCTACACTCTATACCCTACGCTATACACTCTATACCCTACACTCTACACCATACACTTTATATCCTACACTCTATACCCTACGCTATACACTCTATGCCCTACACTCTATAACCTACACTCTATACCCTACACTCTATACCCTACTCTCAACACTTTATACCCTACACTCTACACCCTACACTCTATACCCTACACTCTATACCCTACACTTTACACTCTATACCCCACACTCTGCACTCTATACCCTACTCTCTAAACCCTACACTCTATACCCTACACTCTACACTCTATACCCTACACTCTACACTCTATACCCTACACTCTACACTCTATACCCTACTCTCTAAACTTTACACTCTACACCTTACACTCTATACCCTACACTCTACACTCTATACCCTACACTCTATACCCTACACTCTATACCCTACACTCTATACCCTACACTCTACACCCTACACTTTATACCTTACACTCTATACCCTACACTCTATACCATACACTCTATAACCTACACTCTATACCCTACACTCTATACCCTACACTCTACACTCTACACCATACACTCTATAGCCTACCCTCTATACCCTACACTCTATACCCTACACTCTATCCCCTACACTCTACACCCTTCACTTTATACCTTACACTCTATACCCTACACTCTATACCCTACACTCTACGCTCTATACATCACACTCTATACCCTACACTCTAAACTCTATACCCTACACTCTATTCTATACACTCTATGCCCTACACTCTATACCCTACACTCTATACCCTACACTCTACACTCTATACCCTACACTCTACACTTTACACTCTATACCCTACACTCTATACTCTATACCCTACACTCTATACCGTACATTCTACACTCTATACCCCACACTCTATACCCTACACTCTAATCCCTACACTCTACACTCTATACCCTACACTCTATACCCTACACTCTATACCCTACACTCTACACTCTATACCCTACACTCTATACCCTACACTCTATACTCTACACTCTATACACTACACTCTACACATTATACCCTACACTCTATACCTTACCCTCTACACTCTATACCCTACACTCTATACCATACACTCTATACCCTACACTCTATACCCTACACTCTACACTCTACACCATACACTCTATACCCTACCCTCTATACCCTACACTCTATACCCTACACTCTATCCCCTACACTCTACACCCTTCACTTTATACCTTACACTCTATACCCTACACTCCATACCCTACACTCTATGCTCTGTACATCACACTCTATACCCTACACTCTAAACTCTATACCCTACACTCTATTCCATACACTCTATACCCTACACTCTATACCCTACACTCTACACTCTATACCCTACACTCTACACTTTACACTCTATACCCTACACTCTACACTCTATACCCTACACTCTACACTTTACACTCTATACCCTACACTCTATACTCTATACCCTACACTCTATACCGCACATTCTACACTCTATACCCCACACTCTATACCCTACACTCTAATCCCTACACTCTACACTCTATACCCTACACTCTATACCATACACTCTATACCCTACACTCTACACTCCATACCCTACACTCTATACCCTACACTCTATACACTACACTCTACACATTATACCCTACACTTTATACCTTACCCTCTACACTCTATACCCTACACTCTATACCATACACTCTATACCCTACACTCTATACCCTACACTCTACACTCTATACCCTACACTCTATACCCTACACTCTATACCCTACTCGCTACACTTTATACCCTACACTCTATACCCTACACTCTATACCCTACACTCTATACCCTACACCCTACACTCTACACCCTACACTCTACACTTTACACTCTATACCCTACACTCTATACCCTACACTCTATACCCTACACTCTACACTTTATACCCTACACTCTATACCCTACACTCTATACCCTACACGCTATACCCTACACTCTACACCCTACACTCTATACCCTACACCCTATACCCTACACTCTACACCCTACACTCTATACCCTACACTCTATACCCTACACTCTATACCCTACACTCTACACTCTATACCCTACACTCTATACCCTACACTCTATACCCTACACTCCATACCCTACACTCTATACCCTACACTCTAGACTCTTTACCCTACACTCTATACCATACACTCTATACCCTACCCTCTATACCCTACACTTTACACTCTATACCCTACACTCTACACTCTAAACTGTATACCCTACACTCTACACCCTACACTCTACACCCTACACTCTATACCATACATTCTATACCCTACACTCTACACTCTATACCCTACACTCTATACCCTACACTCTATACCCTACACCCTACGCTCTATACCCTACACTCTACACTATATACCCTACACTCTATACCCTACACTCTATACCCTACACCCTACGCTCTATACCCTACACTCTATACCCTACACTCTACACTCTATACCCTACACTCTATTCCATACACTCTATACCCTACACTCTATACCCTACACTCTACACTCTATACCCTACACTCTATACCCTACACTCTATACTCTATACCCTACACTCTATAGCATACACTCTACACTCTATACCCTACACTCTATACCCTACACTCTAATCCCTACACTCTACACTCTATACCCTACACTCTACACCCTACACTCTATACCCTATACTCTACACTCTATACCCTACACTCTACACCCTACACTCTATACCCTACACTCTACACTCTATACCCTACACTCTATACCCTACACTCTAACACTACACTCTATACCCTACACTCTACACTCTATATCCTACACTCTTTATTATACACTCTATACCCTACACTCTATACCCTACACGCTATAACATACACTCTATACCCTACACTCTATACCTTACACTCTACACCCTACACTCTACACCATACACTCTGCACTCTATACCCTACACTCCATACCCTACACTCTATATCCTACACTCTATACCCTACACTCTACACTTTATACCCTACACTCTACACTCTATACCCTACACTCTATACCCTACACTCTACACTATATACCCTACTCTCTATACCTTACACTCTATACCCTACACTCTACACTCTATACCCTACACTCTATACCCTACACTCTACACTCTATACCCTACACTCTATACCATACACTCTATACCCTACACTCTATACCCTACACTCTATACCCTACACTCTACACTCTTCACTTAATACCTTACACTCTATACCCTACACTCTATAACCTACACCCTACGCTCTATACCTCACACTCTACACTCTAAACTGCATACCCTACACTCTACACCCTACACTCTACACCCTACACTCTATACCATACACTCTATACCCTACATTCTACACTCTATACCCTACACTCTATACCCTACACCCTACGCTCTATACCCTACACTCTACACTCTATACACTACACTCTATACCCTACACTCTACACCCTAGACCCTACGCTCTATACCCTACACTCTATACCCTACACTCTACACTCTATACCCTACACTCTATTCCATACACTCTATACCCTACACTCTATACCCTACACTCTACACTCTATACCCTACACTCTATGCCCTACACTCTATACTCTATACCCTACACTCTATACCATACACTCTACACTCTATACCCTACACTCTATACCCTACACTCTAATCCCTACACTCTACACTCTATACCCTACACTCTACACCCTACACTCTATACCCTACACTCTACACTCTATACCCTACACTCTATACCATACACTCTATACCCTACACTCTACACTCTATTCCCTACACTCTATACCATACACTCTATACCCTACACTCTATACCCTACACTATACACTCTATACCCTACACTCTACACTCTATACCATACACTCTATTCCCTACACTCTATACCCTACACTCTACACTCTATACCCTTCAATCTATACCCTACAGTCTTTATTATACACTCTATACCCTACACTCTATACCCTACACGCTATAACATACACTCTATACCCTACACTCTATACCTTACACTCTATACCCTACACTCTACACCCTACACTCTGCACTCTATACCCTACACTCTATACCCTACACTCTATATCCTACACTCTATACCCTACACTCTACACTTTATACCCTACACTCTACACTCTATACCCTACACTCTATACCCTACACTCTACACTATATACCCTACTCTCTATACCCTACACTCTATACCCTACACTCTACACTCTATACCCTACACTCTATACCCTACACTCTACACTCTATACCCTACACTCTATACCATACACTCTATACCCTACACTCTATACCCTACACTCTATACCCTACACTCTACACCCTTCACTTTATACCTTACACTATATACACTACACTCTATACCCTACACCCTACGCTCTATACCTCACACTCTATACCCTACACTATAAACTCTATACCCTACACTCTATTCCATACACTCTATACCCTACACACTATACCCTACACTCTACACTCTATACCCTACACTCTACACTTTACACTCTATACCCTACACTCTGTACCCTACACTCTATACCCTACACTCTACACTCTATACCCTACACTCTATAACATACACTTTATACCCTACACTCTATACCTTACACTCTATACCCTACACTCTACACCCTACACTCTACACTCTATACTCTACACTCTATAACCTACACTCTATACTCTACACTCTGTACCCTACACTCTACACTCTATACCCTACACTCTATAACATACACTTTATACCCTACACTTTCTACCTTACACTCTATACCCTACACCCTACACTCTACACTTTACACTCTATACCCTACACTCTATACCCTACACTCTATACCCTACACTCTACACTTTATACCCTACACTCTATACCCTACACTCTATACCCTACACTCTATACCCTACACGCTATACCCTACACTCTATACCCTACACTCTATACCCTACACCCTACACTCTATACCCTACACCCTATACCCTACACTCTATACCCTACACTCTACACCCTACACTCTATACCCTACACTCTATACCCTACACTCTATACCCTACACTCTACACTCTATACCATACACTCTATACCCTACACTCTATACCCTACACTCTACACTCTATACCCTACACTCTATACCATACATTCTCTACCCTACACTCTATTCCCTACACTCTATACCGTACACTCTATACCCTACACTCTATACCCTACACTATACACTCTATACCCTACACTCTACACTCTATACCATACACTCTATACCCTAAACTCTATACCCTATACTCTACATTCTATACCCTACAATCTATACCCTACACTCTATACCCTACACTCTATACCCTACACTCTACACTCTATACCCTACACTCTATACCATACACTCTATACCCTACACTCTATACCCTACACTCTATACCCTACATTCTACACTCTATAGCCTACACTCTATAACATACACTTTATACCCTACACTCTATACCTTACACTCTATACCCTACACTCTACACCCTACAATCTACACTCTATACCCTACACTCTATAACCTACACTCTATACCCTAAACTCTATACCCTACTCTCTACACTTTATACCCTACACTCTACACCCTACACTCTACACTCTATACCCTACTCTCTAAACCCTACACTCTATACCCTACACTCTTCACTCTATACCCTACACTCTATACCCCACACTCTACACTGAATACCCTACACTCTACACTCTATACTCTACTCTCTAAACCCTACACTCTATACCCTACACTCTACAATCTATACCCTACACTCTATACCCTACACTCTACACTCTATACTCTACACTCTATACCATACACTCTATACCCTACACTCTATACCCTACACTCTATACCCTACACTCTACACTCTATACCCTACACTCTACACCCTACTCTCTAAACCCTACACTCTATACCCTACACTCTACACTCTATACCCTACACTCTATACCCTACACTCTACACTCTATACCCTACACTCTATACCCTACACTCTATACCCTACACTCTATACCCTACACTCTACACCCTACACTTTATACCTTACACTCTATACCCTACACTCTACACTCTATACCCTACACTCTACACTCTATACCCTACTCTCTAAACCCTACACTCTATACCCTACACTCTACACTCTATACCCTACACTCTATACCCTACACTCTACACTCTATACCCTACACTCTATACCCTACACTCTATACCCTACACTCTATACCCTACACTCTACACCCTACACTTTATACCTTACACTCTATACCCTACACTCTATACCCTACACTCTATACCCTACACTATACACTCTATACCCTACACTCTACACCATACACTCTATACCCTACACTCTATACCCTACACTCTACACTCTATACCATACACTCTATACCCTACCCTCTATACCCTACACTCTATACCCTACACTCTACACTCTATACCCTACACTCTACACTCTATAACCTACTCTCTAAACCCTACACTCTATACCCTACACTCTACACTCTATACCCTACACTCTATACCCTACACTCTACACTCTATACCCTACACTCTATACCCTACACTCTATACCCTACACTCTATACCCTACACTCTACACCCTACACTTTATACCTTACACTCTATACCCTACACTCTATACCCTACACTCTATACCCTACACTATACACTCTATACCCTACACTCTACACTCTATACCATACACTCTATACCCTACACTCTATACCCTACACTCTACACTCTATACCATACACTCTATACCCTACCCTCTATACTTTACACTCTATACCCTACACTCAACACATTATACCCTACACTCTATTCCCTACACTCTACACTCTATACCATACACTCTATACCCTACACTCTATACCCTACACTCTACACTCTATACCCTACAATCTATACCCTATGCTCTATACCCTACACTATATACCCTACACTCTATACCCTACACTCTACACTCTATACCCTACACTCTATTCCCTACACTTTACACTCTATACCCTACACTCTATACCATACACTCTATAACCTACACTCTATACCCTACACTCTATACCCTACACTCTATACCCTACACTCTACACCCTTCACTTTATACCTTACACTCTATACCCTACACTCTATACCCTACACCCTACGCTCTATACCTCACACTCTATACCCTACACTCTAAACTCTATACCCTACAGTCTATTCCATACACTCTATACCATACACTCTATACCCTACTCTCTACACTCTATACCCTACACTCTACACTTTACACTCTATACCCTACACTCTATACTCTATAACCTACACTCTATACCGTACATTCTACACTCTATACCCTACACTCTATACCCTACACTCTAATCCCTACACTCTACACTCTATACCCTACACTCTATACCCTACACTCTATACCCTACACTCTACACTCTATACCCTACACTCTATACCCTACACTCTATACCCTACACTCTACACTCTACACCCTACAATCTATACCCTACGCTCTATACCCTACACTCTATACCCTACACTCTACACTCTATACCCTACACTCTTTACCATACACTCTATACCCTACACTCTACACTCTATACCCTACACTCTATACCATACATTCTATACCCTACACTCTATTCCCTACACTCTATACCATACACTCTATACCCTACACTCTATACCCTACACTATACACTCTATACCCTACACTCTATACCATACACTCTACACTCTATACCCTACACTCTATACCATACACTCTATACCCTACACTCTATACCCTACACTCTATACCATACACTCTACACTCTATACCCTACACTCTATAACATACACTTTATACCCTACACTCTATACCTTACACTCTATACCCTACACTCTACACCCTACACTCTACACTTCATACCCTACACTCTATAACCTACACTCTATACCCTACACTCTATACCCTACTCTCTACACTTTATACCCTACACTCTACACTCTATACCCTACTCTCTAAACCCTACACTCTATACCCTACACTCTTCACTCTATACTCTACACTCTATACCCCACACTCTACACTCTATACCCTACACTCTACACTCTATACCCTACTCTCTAAACCCTACACTCTATACCCTACACTCTATACCCTACACTCTATACCCTACACTCTACACTCTATACCCTACACTCTATACCCTACACTCTACACCCTACACTCTACACCCTACGCTTTATACCTTACACTCTATACCCTACACTCTATACCCTACACTCTATACCCTACACTCTATACCCTACACTCTACACCATACACTCTATACCCTACCCTCTATACTTTACACTCTATACCCTACACTCTATACCCTACACTCTACACTCTATACCCTACACTCTATACGATACATTCTATACCCTACACTCTATACCCTACACTCTATACCCTACACTCTACACTCTATACCCTACACTCTATAACATACACTTTATACCCTACACTCTATACCTTACACTCTATACCCTACACTCTACACCCTACACTCTACACTCTATACCCTACACTCTATAACCTACACTATATACCCTACACTCTATACCCTACACTCTACACTCTATACCCTACACTCTATAACATACACTTTATACCCTACACTTTCTACCTTACACTCTATACCCTACACCCTACACTCTACACTTTACACTCTATACCCTACACTCTATACCCTACACTCTATACCCTACACTCTACACTTTATACCCTACACTCTATACCCTACACTCTATACCCTACACTCTATACCCTACACGCTATACCCTACACTCTATACCCTACACTCTATACCCTACACTCTACACCCTACACTCTATACCCTACACCCTATACCCTACACTCTATACCCTACACTCTACACCCTACACTCTATACCCTACACTCTACACTCTATACCCTACACTCTATACCCTACACTCTATACCATACACTCTATACCATACACTCTATCCCCTACACTCTATACCATTCACTCTACACTCTATACCCTACACACTATACCCTACACTCTACACTCTATACCCTACACTCTATACCCTACACTCTACACTCTATACCTTACACTCTACACTCTATATCCTACACTCTATACCCTACAATCAATACCATACACTCTATACCATACACTCTATACCCTACACTCTATACCCTACACTCTACACTCTATCCCCTACACTCTATACCATACACTATACACTCTATACCATAAACTCTACACTCTATACCCTACACTCTATACCCTACACTCTATACCCTACACTCTATACCCTACGCTATACACTCTATACCCTACACTCTACACCATACACTTTATATCCTACACTCTATACCCTACGCTATACACTCTATACCCTACAATCTATACCCTACACTCTATACCCTACACTCTATACCCTACACTCTATATCCTACACTCTACACTCTCTACCCTACACTCTATACCATACACTCTATACCCTACACTCTATACCCTACACTCTATACCCTACACTCCATACCCTACACTCTATACCCTACATTCTAGACTCTTTACCCTACACTCTATACCATACACTCTATACCCTACACTCTATACCCTACACTCTACACTCTATACCCTACACTCTACACTCTAAACTGCATACCCTACACTCTACACCCTACACTCTACACCCTACACTCTATACCATACACTCTATACCCTACACTCTACACTCTATACCCTACACTCTATACCCTACACCCTACGCTCTATACCCTACACTCTACACTCTATACACTACACTCTATACCCTACACTCTACACCCTAGACCCTACGCTCTATACCCTACACTCTATACCCTACACTCTACACTCTATACCCTACACTCTATTCCATACACTCTATACCCTACACTCTACACTCTATACCCTACACTCTATGCCCTACACTCTATACTCTATACCCTACACTCTATACCATACACTCTACACTCTATACCCTACACTCTATACCCTACACTCTAATCCCTACACTCTACACTCTATACCCTACACTCTACACCCTACACTCTATACCCTACACTCTACACTCTATACCCTACACTCTATACCCTACACTCTATACCCTACACTCTACACCCTTCACTTTATACCTTACACTCTATACCCTACACTCTATACCCTACACCCTACGCTCTATACCTCACACTCTATACCCTACACTCTAAACTCTATACCCTACAGTCTATTCCATACACTCTATACCATACACTCTATACCCTACTCTCTACACTCTATACCCTACACTCTACACTTTACACTCTATACCCTACACTCTATACTCTATAACCTACACTCTATACCGTACATTCTACACTCTATACCCTACACTCTATACCCTACACTCTAATCCCTACACTCTACACTCTATACCCTACACTCTATACCCTACACTCTATACCCTACACTCTACACTCTATACCCTACACTCTATACCCTACACTCTATACCCTACACTCTACACTCTACACCCTACAATCTATACCCTACGCTCTATACCCTACACTCTATACCCTACACTCTACACTCTATACCCTACACTCTTTACCATACACTCTATACCCTACACTCTACACTCTATACCCTACACTCTATACCATACATTCTATACCCTACACTCTATTCCCTACACTCTATACCATACACTCTATACCCTACACTCTATACCCTACACTATACACTCTATACCCTACACTCTATACCATACACTCTACACTCTATACCCTACACTCTATACCATACACTCTATACCCTACACTCTATACCCTACACTCTATACCATACACTCTACACTCTATACCCTACACTCTATAACATACACTTTATACCCTACACTCTATACCTTACACTCTATACCCTACACTCTACACCCTACACTCTACACTTCATACCCTACACTCTATAACCTACACTCTATACCCTACACTCTATACCCTACTCTCTACACTTTATACCCTACACTCTACACTCTATACCCTACTCTCTAAACCCTACACTCTATACCCTACACTCTTCACTCTATACTCTACACTCTATACCCCACACTCTACACTCTATACCCTACACTCTACACTCTATACCCTACTCTCTAAACCCTACACTCTATACCCTACACTCTATACCCTACACTCTATACCCTACACTCTACACTCTATACCCTACACTCTATACCCTACACTCTACACCCTACACTCTACACCCTACGCTTTATACCTTACACTCTATACCCTACACTCTATACCCTACACTCTATACCCTACACTCTATACCCTACACTCTACACCATACACTCTATACCCTACCCTCTATACTTTACACTCTATACCCTACACTCTATACCCTACACTCTACACTCTATACCCTACACTCTATACGATACATTCTATACCCTACACTCTATACCCTACACTCTATACCCTACACTCTACACTCTATACCCTACACTCTATAACATACACTTTATACCCTACACTCTATACCTTACACTCTATACCCTACACTCTACACCCTACACTCTACACTCTATACCCTACACTCTATAACCTACACTATATACCCTACACTCTATACCCTACACTCTACACTCTATACCCTACACTCTATAACATACACTTTATACCCTACACTTTCTACCTTACACTCTATACCCTACACCCTACACTCTACACTTTACACTCTATACCCTACACTCTATACCCTACACTCTATACCCTACACTCTACACTTTATACCCTACACTCTATACCCTACACTCTATACCCTACACTCTATACCCTACACGCTATACCCTACACTCTATACCCTACACTCTATACCCTACACTCTACACCCTACACTCTATACCCTACACCCTATACCCTACACTCTATACCCTACACTCTACACCCTACACTCTATACCCTACACTCTACACTCTATACCCTACACTCTATACCCTACACTCTATACCATACACTCTATACCATACACTCTATCCCCTACACTCTATACCATTCACTCTACACTCTATACCCTACACACTATACCCTACACTCTACACTCTATACCCTACACTCTATACCCTACACTCTACACTCTATACCTTACACTCTACACTCTATATCCTACACTCTATACCCTACAATCAATACCATACACTCTATACCATACACTCTATACCCTACACTCTATACCCTACACTCTACACTCTATCCCCTACACTCTATACCATACACTATACACTCTATACCATAAACTCTACACTCTATACCCTACACTCTATACCCTACACTCTATACCCTACACTCTATACCCTACGCTATACACTCTATACCCTACACTCTACACCATACACTTTATATCCTACACTCTATACCCTACGCTATACACTCTATACCCTACAATCTATACCCTACACTCTATACCCTACACTCTATACCCTACACTCTATATCCTACACTCTACACTCTCTACCCTACACTCTATACCATACACTCTATACCCTACACTCTATACCCTACACTCTATACCCTACACTCCATACCCTACACTCTATACCCTACATTCTAGACTCTTTACCCTACACTCTATACCATACACTCTATACCCTACACTCTATACCCTACACTCTACACTCTATACCCTACACTCTACACTCTAAACTGCATACCCTACACTCTACACCCTACACTCTACACCCTACACTCTATACCATACACTCTATACCCTACACTCTACACTCTATACCCTACACTCTATACCCTACACCATACGCTCTATACCCTACACTCTACACTCTATACACTACACTCTATACCCTACACTCTACACCCTAGACCCTACGCTCTATACCCTACACTCTATACCCTACACTCTACACTCTATACCCTACACTCTATTCCATACACTCTATACCCTACACTCTACACTCTATACCCTACACTCTATGCCCTACACTCTATACTCTATACCCTACACTCTATACCATACACTCTACACTCTATACCCTACACTCTATACCCTACACTCTAATCCCTACACTCTACACTCTATACCCTACACTCTACACCCTACACTCTATACCCTACACTCTACACTCTATACCCTACACTCTATACCATACACTCTATACCCTACACTCTACACTCTATTCCCTACACTCTATACCATACACTCTATACCCTACACTCTATACCCTACACTATACACTCTATACCCTACACTCTACACTCTATACCATACACTCTATTCCCTACACTCTATACCCTACACTCTACACTCTATACCCTTCAATCTATACCCTACAGTCTTTATTATACACTCTATACCCTACACTCTATACCCTACACGCTATAACATACACTCTATACCCTACACTCTATACCTTACACTCTATACCCTACACTCTACACCCTACACTCTGCACTCTATACCCTACACTCTATACCCTACACTCTATATCCTACACTCTATACCCTACACTCTACACTTTATACCCTACACTCTACACTCTATACCCTACACTCTATACCCTACACTCTACACTATATACCCTACTCTCTATACCCTACACTCTATACCCTACACTCTACACTCTATACCCTACACTCTATACCCTACACTCTACACTCTATACCCTACACTCTATACCATACACTCTATACCCTACACTCTATACCCTACACTCTATACCCTACACTCTACACCCTTCACTTTATACCTTACACTATATACACTACACTCTATACCCTACACCCTACGCTCTATACCTCACACTCTATACCCTACACTATAAACTCTATACCCTACACTCTATTCCATACACTCTATACCCTACACACTATACCCTACACTCTACACCCTACACTCTACACTTTACACTCTATACCCTACACTCTGTACCCTACACTCTATACCCTACACTCTACACTCTATACCCTACACTCTATAACATACACTTTATACCCTACACTCTATACCTTACACTCTATACCCTACACTCTACACCCTACACTCTACACTCTATACTCTACACTCTATAACCTACACTCTATAACCTACACTCTGTACCCTACACTCTACACTCTATACCCTACACTCTATAACATACACTTTATACCCTACACTTTCTACCTTACACTCTATACCCTACACCCTACACTCTACACTTTACACTCTATACCCTACACTCTATACCCTACACTCTACACTTTATACCCTACACTCTATACCCTACACTCTATACCCTACACTCTATACCCTACACGCTATACCCTACACTCTATACCCTACACTCTATACCCTACACCCTACACTCTATACCCTACACCCTATACCCTACACTCTATACCCTACACTCTACACCCTACACTCTATACCCTACACTCTATACCCTACACTCTATACCCTACACTCTACACTCTATACATAGTAACATAGTAACATAGTTAGTAAGGCCGAAAAAAGACATTTGTCCATCCAGTTCAGCCTATATTCCATCATAATAAATACCCAGATACCATACACTCTATACCCTACACTCTATACCATACACTCTGTCCCCTACACTCTATACCATTCACTCTACACTCTATACCCTACACACTATACCTTTCACTCTACACTCTATACCCTACACTCTATACCTTACAATCTATACCATACACTCTATACCATACACTCTATAACCTACACTCTATACCCTACACTCTACACTCTATCCCCTACACTCTATACCATACACTATACACTCTATACCATAAACTCTACACTCTATACCCTACACTCTATACCCTACACTATACACTCTATACCCTACACTCTACACCATACACTTTATATCCTACACTCTATACCCTACGCTATACACTCTATACCCTACAATCTATACCCTACACTCTATACCCTACACTCTATACCCTACACTCTATATCCTACACTCTACACTCTCTACTCTACACTCTATACCATACACTCTATACCCTACACTCTATACCCTACACTCTATACCCTACACTCCATACCCTACACTCTATACCCTACATTCTAGACTCTTTACCCTACACTCTATACCATACACTCTATACCCTATACTCTATACCCTACACTCTACACTCTATACCCTACACTCTACACTCTAAACTGCATACCCTACACTCTACACCCTACACTCTACACCCTACACTCTATACCATACACTCTATACCCTACACTCTACACTCTATACCCTACACTCTATACCCTACACCTTACGCTCTATACCCTACACTCTACACTCTATACACTACACTCTATACCCTACACTCTACACCCTACACCCTACGCTCTATACCCTACACTCTATACCCTACACTCTACACTCTATACCCTACACTCTATTCCATACACTCTATACCCTACACTCTATACCCTACACTCTACACTCTATACCCTACACTCTATACCCTAAACTCTATACTCTATACCCTACACTCTATACCATACACTCTAAACTCTACACCCTACACTCTATACCCTACCCTCTAATCCCTACACTCTACACTCTATACCCTACACTCTACACCCTACACTCTATACCCTACACTCTACACTCTATACCCTACACTCTATACCATACACTCTATACCCTACACTCTACAATCTATTCCTTACACTCTATACCATACACTCTATACCCTAAACTCTATATCCTACACTATACACTCTATACCCTACACTCTACACTCTATACCATACACTCTATACCCTACACTCTATACCCTACACTCTACACTCTATACCCTTCAATCTATACCCTACACTCTTTATTATACACTCTATACCCTACACTCTATACCCTACAGGCTATAACATACACTCTATACCCTACACTCTATACCTTACACTCTATACCCAACACTCTACACCCTACACTCTGCACTCTATACCCTACACTCTATACCCTACACTCTATATCCTACACTCTATACCCTACACTCTACACTTTATACCCTACACTCTACACTCTATACCCTACACTCTATACCCTACACTCTACACTATATACCCTACTCTCTATAACCTACACTCTATACCCTACACTCTACACTCTATACCCTACACTCTATACCCTACACTCTACACTCTATACCCTACACTCTATACCATACACTCTATACCCTACACTCTATACCCTACACTCTATACCCTACACTCTACACCCTTCACTTTATACCTTACACTCTATACCCTACACTCTATACCCTACACCCTACGCTCTATACCTCACACTCTATACCCTTCACTATAAACTCTATACCCTACACTCTATTCCATACACTCTATACCCTACACACTATACCCTACACTCTACACTTTACACTCTATACCCTACACTCTATACCCGACACTCTATACCTTATACCCTACACTCTATACCGTACATTCTACACTCTATAACCTACAATCTATACCCTACACTCTAATCCCTACACTCTACACTCTATACCCTACACTCTATACCCTACACTCTATATCCTACACTCTACACTCTATACCCTACACTCTATACCCTACACTCTATACCCTACACTCTACACTCTATACCCTACACTCTATACCATACACTCTATACCCTACACTCTATACCCTACACTATACACTCTATACCCTACACTCTACACTCTATACCATACACTCTATACCCTAAACTCTATACCCAATACTCTACATTCTATACCCTACAATCTATACCCTACACTCTACACCATACACTCTATACCCTACCCTCTATACTTTACACTCTTTACCCTACACTCTATACCCTACACTCTACACTCTATACCCTACACTCTATACGATACATTCTAAACCCTACACTCTATACCCTACACTCTATACCCTACACTCTACACTCTATACCCTACACTCTATAACATACACTTTATACCCTACACTCTATACCTTACACTCTATACCCTACACTCTACACCCTACACTCTACACTCTATACCCTACACTCTATAACCTACACTCTATACCCTACATTCTATACCCTACACTCTACACTTTATACCCTACACTCTATACCCTACACTCTATACCCTACACTCTATACCCTACACGCTATACCCTACACTCTATACCCTACACTCTAAACCCTACACTCTACACCCTACACTCTATACCCTACACCCTATACCCTACACTCTATACCCTACACTCTACACCCTACACTCTATACCCTACACTCTATACCCTACACTCTACACTCTATACCCTACACTCTATACCCTACACTCTATACCATACACTCTATACCATACACTCTATCCCCTACACTCTATACCATTCACTCTACACTCTATACCCTACACACTATACCCTACACTCTACACTCTATACCCTACACTCTATACCCTACACTCTACACCTTACACTCTACACTCTATACCCTACACTCTATACCCTACACTCTATACCATACACTCTATACCCTACACTCTATACCCTACACTCTATACCCTACACTCTACACCCTTCACTTTATACCTTACACTCTATACACTACACTCTATACCCTACACCCTACGCTCTATACCTCACACTCTATACCCTACACTATAAACTCTATACCCTACACTCTATTCCATACACTCTATACCCTACACTCTACACTCTATACCCTACACTCTATAACATACATTATATACCCTACACTCTATTCCCTACACTCTACACTCTATAACATACACTTTATACCATACACTCTATACCTTACAATCTATACCCTACACTCTACACCCTACACTCTACACTCTATACTCTACACTCTATAACCTACACTCTATACTCTACACTCTATACCCTACACTCTACACTCTATACCCTACACTCTATAACATACATTTTATACCCTACACTTTCTACCTTACACTCTATACCCTACACCCTACACTCTACACTTTACACTCTATACCCTACACTCTATACCCTACACTCTATACCCTACACTCTACACTTTATACCCTACACTCTATACCCTACACTCTATACCCTACACGCTATACCCTACACTCTATACCCTACACTCTATACCCTACACTCTACACCCTACACTCTATACCCTACACTCTATACCCTACACTCTATACCCTACACTCTACACCCTACACTCTATACCCTACACTCTATACCCTACACTCTATACCCTACACTCTACACTCTATACCATACACTCTATACCCTACACTCTATACCATACACTCTGTCCCCTACACTCTATACCATTCACTCTACACTCTATGCCCTACACACTATACCTTACACTCTACACTCTATACCCTACACTCTATACCTTACAATCTATACCATACACTCTATACCATACACTCTATAACCTACACTCTATACCCTACACTCTACACTCTATCCCCTACACTCTATACCATACACTATACACTCTATACCATAAACTCTACACTCTATACCCTACACTCTATACCCTACACTATACACTCTATACCCTACACTCTATACCATACACTCTATACCCTACACTCTATACCCTACACTCTACACCCTTCACTTTATACCTTACACTATATACACTACACTCTATACCCTACACCCTACGCTCTATACCTCACACTCTATACCCTACACTATAAACTCTATACCCTACACTCTATTCCATACACTCTATACCCTACACACTATACCCTACACTCTACACTCTATACCCTACACTCTATACCTTACAATCTATACCATACACTCTATACCATACACTCTATAACCTACACTCTATACCCTACACTCTACACTCTATCCCCTACACTCTATACCATACACTATACACTCTATACCATAAACTCTACACTCTATACCCTACACTCTATACCCTACACTATACACTCTATACCCTACACTCTACACCATGCACTTTATATCCTACACTCTATACCCTACGCTATACACTCTATACCCTACAATCTATACCCTACACTCTATACCCTACACTCTATACCCTACACTCTATATCCTACACTCTACACTCTCTACTCTACACTCTATACCATACACTCTATACCCTACACTCTATACCCTACACTCTATACCCTACACTCCATACCCTACACTCTATACCCTACATTCTAGACTCTTTACCCTACACTCTATACCATACACTCTATACCCTATACTCTATACCCTACACTCTACACTCTATATTCTACACTCTACACTCTAAACTGCATACCCTACACTCTACACCCTACACTCTACACCCTACACTCTATACCATACACTCTATACCCTACACTCTACACTCTATACCCTACACTCTATACCCTACACCCTACGCTCTATACCCTACACTCTACACTCTATACACTACACTCTATACCCTACACTCTACACCCTACATCCTACGCTCTATACCCTACACTCTATACCCTACACTCTACACTCTATACCCTACACTCTATTCCATACACTCTATACCCTACACTCTATACCCTACACTCTACACCCTACACTCTATACCCTAAACTCTATACTCTATACCCTACACTCTATACCATACACTCTACACTCTACACCCTACACTCTATACCCTACACTCTAATCCCTACACTCTACACTCTATACCATACACTCTACACCCTACACTCTATACCCTACACTCTATACCCTACACTCTATACCATACACTCTATACTCTACACTCTACACTCTATTCCCTACACTCTATACCATACACTCTATACCCTAAACTCTATACCCTACACTATACACTCTATACCCTACACTCTACACTCTATACCATACACTCTATACCCTACACTCTATACCCTACACTCTACACTCTATACCCTTCAATCTATACCCTACACTCTTTATTATACACTCTATACCCTACACTCTATACCCTACACGCTATAACATACACTCTACACTCTATACCCTACACGCTACACCCTACACTCTATACCCTACACTCTACACTCTATACCCTACACTCTATACCATACACTCTATACCCTACACTCTACGCTCTATTCCCTACACTCTATACCATACACTCTATACCCTAAACTCTATACCCTACACTATACACTCTATACCCTACACTCTACACTCTATACCATACACTCTATACCCTACACTCTATACCCTACACTCTACACTCTATACCCTTCAATCTATACCCTACACTCTTTATTATACACTCTATACCCTAAACTCTATACCCTACACTATACACTCTATACCCTACACTCTACACTCTATACCATACACTCTATACCCTACGCTCTATGCCCTACACTCTACACTCTATACCTTACACTCTATACCCAACACTCTACACCCTACACTCTGCACTCTATACCCTACACTCTATACCCTACACTCTATATCCTACACTCTATACCCTACACTCTACACTTTATACCCTACACTCTACACTCTATACCCTACACTCTATACCCTACACTCTACACTATATACCCTACTCTCTATAACCTACACTCTATACCCTACACTCTACACTCTATACCCTACACTCTATACCCTACACTCTACACCCTACACTCTATACCATACACTCTATACCCTACACTCTATACCCTACACTCTATACCCTACACCCTACGCTCTATACCTCACACTCTATACCCTTCACTATAAACTCTATACCCTACACTCTATTCCATACACTCTATACCCTACACACTATACCCTACACTCTACACTTTACACTCTATACCCTACACTCTATACCCTACACTCTATACCTTATACCCTACACTCTATACCGTACATTCTACACTCTATAACCTACACTCTATACCCTACACTCTAATCCCTACACTCTAC
This sequence comes from Ranitomeya imitator, assembly GCF_032444005.1. Taxonomy (NCBI): domain Eukaryota; kingdom Metazoa; phylum Chordata; class Amphibia; order Anura; family Dendrobatidae; genus Ranitomeya; species Ranitomeya imitator. Next base: position 88,266,160 of record NC_091289.1, read on the forward strand.
ACTCTATACCCTACACTCTATACCCTACACTCTATATCCTACACTCTACACTCTATACCCTACACTCTATACCCTACACTCTACACTCTATACCCTACACTCTATACCATACATTATATACCCTACACTCTATTCCCTACACTCTACACTCTATACCATACACTCTATACCCTACACTCTATACCCTACATTCTATACCCTACACTCTACACTCTATACCATACACTCTATAACCTACACTCTATACCATACACTCTACACCCTACACTCTATACCATACACTCTATACCCTACACTCTACACTCTATTCCCTACACTCTATACCATACACTCTATACCCTACACTCTATACCCTACACTATACACTCTATACCCTACACTCTACACTCTATACCATACACTCTATACCCTACACTCTATACCCTACACTCTATACCCTACACTCTAAACCACACACTCTATACCCTACACTGTACACTCTATTCCCTACACTCTATACCATACACTCTTTACCCTACACTCTCTACCCTACACTTTATACCCTACACTCTACACTCTATACCATACACTCTATACCCTACACTCTATACCCTACACTCTATACCCTACACTTTATACCCCACACTCTATACCCTATACTCTACACTCTATACCCTACACTCTATACCCTACACTCTATACCCTACACTCTCTACCCTACACTTTATACCCTACACTCTACACTCTATACCATACACTCTATACCCTACACTCTATACCATACAATCTATACCCTACACTCTATACCCTACACTCTATACCCTACACTCTACACTCTATAACCTACACTCTATACCCTACACTCTATACCCTACACTTTATACCCTACACTCTACACTCTATACCCTACACCCTATACCCTACACTCTATACCCTACACTCTATACCATACACTCTACTCTCTATACCTACACTCTACACTCTATACCCTACACACAAATACCCTACATTCTATATCCTACACTCTATACCATACACTCTACACTCTATACCCTACACTCTATACCCTACACTCTACACCCTACACTCTATACCCTACACTCTATACCATAAACTCTATACCCTACACTCTACACTCTATACCATATATTATATACCCTACACTCTACCCTACACTCTACACTCTATACCCTACACCCTATACCCTACACTCTATACCCTACACTCTATACCATACACTCTACTCTCTATACCTACACTCTACACTCTATACCCTACACACAAATACCCTACATTCTATATCCTACACTCTATACCATACACTCTACACTCTATACCCTACACTCTATACCCTACACTCTACACCCTACACTCTATACCCTACACTCTATACCCTACACTCTACACTCTATACCCTACACTCTATACCCTACACCCTACGCTCTATACCCTACACTCTACACTCTATACACTACACTCTATACCCTACACTCTACACCCTACATCCTACGCTCTATACCCTACACTCTATACCCTACACTCTACACTCTATACCCTACACTCTATTCCATACACTCTATACCCTACACTCTATACCCTACACTCTACACCCTACACTCTATACCCTAAACTCTATACTCTATACCCTACACTCTATACCATACACTCTACACTCTACACCCTACACTCTATACCCTACACTCTAATCCCTACACTCTACACTCTATACCCTACACTCTACACCCTACACTCTATACCCTACACTCTACACTCTATACCCTACACTCTATACCATACACTCTATACCCTACACTCTACACTCTATTCCCTACACTCTATACCATACACTCTATACCCTAAACTCTATACCCTACACTATACACTCTATACCCTACACTCTACACTCTATACCATACACTCTATACCCTACACTCTATACCCTACACTCTACACTCTATACCCTTCAATCTATACCCTACACTCTTTATTATACACTCTATACCCTACACTCTATACCCTACACGCTATAACATACACTCTATACCCTACACTCTATACCTTACACTCTATACCCAACACTCTACACCCTACACTCTGCACTCTATACCCTACACTCTATACCCTACACTCTATATCCTACACTCTATACCCTACACTCTACACTTTATACCCTACACTCTACACTCTATACCCTACACTCTATACCCTACACTCTACACTATATACCCTACTCTCTATAACCTACACTCTATACCCTACACTCTACACTCTATACCCTACACTCTATACCCTACACTCTACACCCTACACTCTATACCATACACTCTATACCCTACACTCTATACCCTACACTCTATACCCTACACCCTACGCTCTATACCTCACACTCTATACCCTTCACTATAAACTCTATACCCTACACTATATTCCATACACTCTATACCCTACACACTATACCCTACACTCTACACTTTACACTCTATACCCTACACTCTATACCCTACACTCTATACCTTATACCCTACACTCTATACCGTACATTCTACACTCTATAACCTACACTCTATACCCTACACTCTAATCCCTACACTCTACACTCTATACCCTACACTCTATACCCTACACTCTATATCCTACACTCTACACTCTATACCCTACACTCTATACCCTACACTCTACACTCTATACCCTACACTCTATACCATACATTATATACCCTACACTCTATTCCCTACACTCTACACTCTATACCATACACTCTATACCCTACACTCTACACTCTATACCCTACATTCTATACCCTACACTCTATACCATACACTCTATAACCTACACTCTATACCATACACTCTACACCCTACACTCTATACCATACACTCTATACCCTACACTCTACACTCTATTCCCTACACTCTATACCATACACTCTATACCCTACACTCTATACCCTACACTCTATACCCTACACTATACACTCTATACCCTACACTCTACACTCTATACCATACACTCTATACCCTACACTCTATACCCTACACTCTCTACCCTACACTCTAAACCACACACTCTATACCCTACACTGTACACTCTATTCCCTACACTCTATACCATACACTCTTTACCCTACACTCTATACCCTACACTCTATACCCTACACTACACACTCTATACCCTACACTCTACACTCTATACCATACACTCTATACCCCACACTCTATACCCTATACTCTACACTCTATACCCTACACTCTATACCCTACACTCTATACCCTACACTCTCTACCCTACACTTTATACCCTACACTCTACACTCTATACCATACACTCTATACCCTACACTCTATACCATACAATCTATACCCTACACTCTATACCCTACACTCTATACCCTACACTCTACACTCTATAACCTACACTCTATACCCTACACTCTATATCCTACACTCTATACCCTACACTCTACACTTTATACCCTACACTCTACACTCTATACCCTACACTCTATACCCTACACTCTACACTATATACCCTACTCTCTATAACCTACACTCTATACCCTACACTCTACACTCTATACCCTACACTCTATACCCTACACTCTACACCCTACACTCTATACCATACACTCTATACCCTACACTCTATACCCTACACTCTATACCCTACACCCTACGCTCTATACCTCACACTCTATACCCTTCACTATAAACTCTATACCCTACACTATATTCCATACACTCTATACCCTACACACTATACCCTACACTCTACACTTTACACTCTATACCCTACACTCTATACCCTACACTCTATACCTTATACCCTACACTCTATACCGTACATTCTACACTCTATAACCTACACTCTATACCCTACACTCTAATCCCTACACTCTACACTCTATACCCTACACTCTATACCCTACACTCTATATCCTACACTCTACACTCTATACCCTACACTCTATACCCTACACTCTACACTCTATACCCTACACTCTATACCATACATTATATACCCTACACTCTATTCCCTACACTCTACACTCTATACCATACACTCTATACCCTACACTCTACACTCTATACCCTACATTCTATACCCTACACTCTATACCATACACTCTATAACCTACACTCTATACCATACACTCTACACCCTACACTCTATACCATACACTCTATACCCTACACTCTACACTCTATTCCCTACACTCTATACCATACACTCTATACCCTACACTCTATACCCTACACTCTATACCCTACACTATACACTCTATACCCTACACTCTACACTCTATACCATACACTCTATACCCTACACTCTATACCCTACACTCTATACCCTACACTCTAAACCACACACTCTATACCCTACACTGTACACTCTATTCCCTACACTCTATACCATACACTCTTTACCCTACACTCTATACCCTACACTCTATACCCTACACTACACACTCTATACCCTACACTCTACACTCTATACCATACACTCTATACCCCACACTCTATACCCTATACTCTACACTCTATACCCTACACTCTATACCCTACACTCTATACCCTACACTCTCTACCCTACACTTTATACCCTACACTCTACACTCTATACCATACACTCTATACCCTACACTCTATACCATACAATCTATACCCTACACTCTATACCCTACACTCTATACCCTACACTCTACACTCTATAACCTACACTCTATACCCTACACTCTATACCCTACACTTTATACCCTACACTCTACACTCTATACCCTACACCCTATACCCTACACTCTATACCCTACACTCTATACCATACACTCTACTCTCTATACCTACACTCTACACTCTATACCCTACACACAAATACCCTACATTCTATATCCTACACTCTATACCATACACTCTACACTCTATACCCTACACTCTATACCCTACACTCTACACCCTACACTCTATACCCTACACTCTATACCATAAACTCTATACCCTACACTCTACACTCTATACCATACATTATATACCCTACACTCTATTCCCTACACTCTAAGTGTAGGGTATAGAGTGTAGAGTGTAGGGTATAGAGTTTATGGTATAGAGTGTAGGGTATAGAGTGTAGGGTATAGAGTGTAGGGTATAGAGTGTAGGGTATAGAGTGTAGGGTATAGAGTGTAGAGTATAGGGTATAGAGTGTGGGGTATAGAGTGTATGGTATAGAGTGTAGAGTGTAGGGTATAGAGTGTGTAGTGTAGGGTATAGAGTTTAGGGTATAGAGTGTAGGGTAAAGAGTGTATGGTATAGAGTGTAGGGAATAGAGTGTACAGTGTAGGGTATAGAGTGTGTGGTTTAGAGTGTAGGGTGTAGAGTGTAGGGTATAGAGTGTAGGGTATAGAGTGTATGGTATAGAGTGTAGAGTGTAGGGTATAGAGTGTATAGTGTAGGGTATAGAGTGTAGGGTATAGAGTGTAGGGTATAGAGTGTATGGTATAGAGTGTAGGGAATAGAGTGTAGAGTGTAGGGTATAGAGTGTATGGTATAGAGTGTAGGGTGTAGAGTGTATGGTATAGAGTGTAGGTTATAGAGTGTATGGTATAGAGTGTAGAGTGTAGGGTATAGAATGTAGGGTATAGAGTGTAGAGTGTAGGGTATAGAGTGTATAGTATAGAGTGTAGAGTGTAGGGTATAGAGTGTAGGGTATTGAGTGTTGGGTATAGAGTGTAGGGTATAGAGTGTAGGGTATAGAGAGTAGAGTGTAGAGTGTAGGGTATAGAGTGTAGAGTGTAGGGTATAGAGTGTAGGGTATAGAGTGTAGGGTATAGAGTGTAGAGTGTAGGGTATAGAATGTAGGGTATAGAGTGCAGAGTGTATGGTATAGACTGTAGGGTATAGAGTTTATAGTATAGAGTATATGGTATAGAGTATAGGGTATAGAGTGTAGGGTATAGAGTGTAGAGTGTAGGGTATAGAGTGTAGGGTATAGAGTGTAGGGTATAGAGTGTAGGGTATAGAGTGTAGGGTATAGAGTGTAGAGTGTAGGGTGTAGAGTGTAGGGTATAGAGTGTAGGGTATAGAGTGTAGGGTATAGAGTGTAGGGTATAATGTGTAGAGTGTAGGGTATAGAGTGTAGCGTATAGAGTGTAAGGTATAGAGTGTAGGGTATAGAGTGTAGGGTATAGAGTGTAGGGTATAGATTGTATGTTATAGAGTGTAGGGTATAATGTGTAGAGTTAAGGGTGTAGAGTGTAGGGTATAGAGTGTAAGGTATAGAGTGTAGGGTATAGAGTGTATGTTATAGAGTGTTTGGTATAGAGTGTAGAGTGTAGGGTATAGAGTGTAGGGTATAGAGTGTAGGGTATAGATTGTAGGGTGTAGAATGTAGGGTTTAGAGTGTAGGGTATAGAGTGTAGGGTATAGTATTTAGGGTATAGCCTGTAGGGTATACAGTGTAGGGTATAGAGTGTAGGGTATAGAGTGTAGAGTGTAGGGTGTAGAGTGTAGGGTATAGAGTGTAGGGTATAGAGTGTAGGGTATAGAGTGTAGGGTATAATGTGTAGAGTGTAGGGTATAGAGTGTAGCGTATAGAGTGTAAGGTATAGAGTGTAGGGTATAGAGTGTAGGGTATAGAGTGTAGGGTATAGATTGTATGTTATAGAGTGTAGGGTATAATGTGTAGAGTTAAGGGTGTAGAGTGTAGGGTATAGAGTGTAAGGTATAGAGTGTAGGGTATAGAGTGTATGTTATAGAGTGTTTGGTATAGAGTGTAGAGTGTAGGGTATAGAGTGTAGGGTATAGAGTGTAGGGTATAGATTGTATGGTATAGAGTGTAGGGTATAGAGTGTAGGGTATAGAGTGTAGGGTATAGAGTATAGAGTGTAGGGTATAGAGTGTAGGGTGGAGAGTGTAGGGTAGAGAGTGTAGAGTGTAGGGTATAGAGTGTATGGCATAGAGTGTAGGGTATAGAGTGTATGGTATAGAGTGTAGGGTATAGAGTGTAGAGTGTAGGGTATAAAGTGTAGGGTATAGAGTGTAGGGTATAGAGTGTAGGGTATAGAGTGTAGGGTATAGAGTGTAGATTATAGGGTATAGAGTGTGGGGTATAGAGTGTAGGGTATAGAGTGTATGGTATAGAGTGTAGGGAATAGAGTGTAGAGTGTAGGGTATAGAGTGTGTGGTTTAGAGTGTACGGTATAGAGTGTATGGCATAGAGTGTAGGGTATAGAGTGTATGGTATAGAGTGTAGGGTATAGAGTGTAGAGTGTAGGGTATAAAGGGTAGGGTATAGAGTGTAGGGTATAGAGTGTAGGGTATAGAGTGTATAGTGTAGAGTATAGAGTGTAGGGTATAGAGTGTAGGGTATAGAGTGTATGGTATAGAGTGTAGGGAATAGAGTGTAGAGTGTAGGGTATAGAGTGTGTGGTTTAGAGTGTAGGTTATAGAGTGTAGGGTATAGAGTGTAGGGTATAGAGTGTATGGTATAGAGTGTAGAGTGTAGGGTATAGAGTGTATAGTGTAGGGTATAGAGTGTAGGGTATAGAGTGTAGGGTATAGATTGTATGGTATAGAGTGTAGGGAATAGAGTGTAGAGTGTAGGGTATAGAGTGTATGGTATAGAGTGTAGGGTGTAGAGTGTATGGTATAGAGTGTAGGTTATAGAGTGTATGGTATAGAGTGTAGAGTGTAGGGTATAGAGTGTAGGGTATAGAGTGTAGAGTGTAGGGTATAGAGTGTATGGTATAGAGTGTAGAGTGTAGGATATAGAGTGTAGAGCGTAGGGTATAGAGTGTAGGGTATAGAGTGTAAGGTATAGAGTGTAGAGTGTAGGGTATAGAGGGTATGGTGTATAGTGTAGGGTATAGAGTGTTTGGTATAGAGTGTAGGGTATAGAGTGTAGAGTGTAGGGTATAGATTGTAGAGTGTAGAGTGTAGGGTATAGAGTGTAGAGTGTAGGGTATAGATTGTAGAGTGTAGGGTATAGAGTGTAGGGTATAGAGTGTATGGAATAGAGTGTATGGTATAGAGTGTAGGGTATAGAGTGTAGAGTGTGGGGTATAGAGTGTAGGGTATAGAGTGTAGTGTATAGAGTGTAGGGTATAGAGTGTAGGGTATAGAGTGTAGAGTGTAGGGTATAGAGTGTAGGGTATAGAATGTAGAGTGTAGGGATTAGAGTGTAGGGTATAGAGTGTAGGGTATAGAGTGTAGAGTGTAGAGTGTAGGGTATAGAGTGTAGGGTATAGAGTGTATGGAATAGAGTGTATGGCATAGAGTGTAGGGTATAGAGTGTAGGGTATAGAGTGTAGAGTGTAGGGTATAGAGTGTAGGGTATAGAGTGTAGGGTGTAGATTGTAGGGTATAGAGTGTAGGGTATAGAGTGTAGGGTATAGAGTGTAGAGTGTAGGGTATAGAGTGTAGGGTATAGAATGTAGGGTATAGTGTGTAGGGTATAGAGTATAATGTGTAGGTATAGAGTGTAGAGTGTATGGTATAGAGTGTAGGGTATAGAGTGTAGGGTATAGAGTGTAGGGTATAGAGTGTAGGGTGTAGAGTGTAGGGTTTAGAGTGTAGGGTATACAGTGTAGGGTATACAGTGTAGGGTATAGAGTGTAGGGTATAGAGTGTAGGGTATAGAGTGTAGGGTATAGAGTGTAGAGTGTAGGGTATAGAGTGTAGGGTATAGAGTGTAGGGTATAGAGTGTAGCATATAGAGTGTAGAGTGTAGGGTGTAGAGTGTAGGGTATAGAGTGTAAGGTATAGAGTGTAGGGTATAGAGTGTATGTTATAGAGTGTTTGGTATAGAGTGTAGAGTGTAGGGTATAGAGTGTAGGGTATAGAGTGTAGGGTATAGATTGTATGGTATAGAGTGTAGGGTATAGAGTATAGAGTGTAGGGTATATATTGTAGGGTGGAGAGTGTAGGGTAGAGAGTGTAGAGTGTAGGGTATAGAGTGTATGGCATAGAGTGTAGAGTATAGAGTGTAGGGTATAGAGTGTAGAGTGTAGGGCATAAAGTGTAGGGTATAGAGTGTAGGGTATAGAGTGTAGGGTATAGAGTGTATGGTATAGAGTGTAGGGAATAGAGTGTAGAGTGTAGGGTATAGAGTGTGTGGTTTAGAGTGTAGGGTATAGAGTGTAGAGTGTAGGGTATAGAGTGTAAGGTATAGAGTGTATGGTATAGAGTGTAGAGTGTAGAGTATAGAGTGTATAGTGTAGGGTATTGAGTGTAGGGTATAGAGTGTATGGTATAGAGTGTAGGGAATAGAGTGTAGAGTGTAGGGTATAGAGTGTATGATATAGAGTGTAGGGTGTAGAGTGTATGGTATAGAGTGTAGGTTATAGAGTGTATGGTATAGAGTGTAGAGTGTAGGGTATAGAGTGTAGGGTATAGAGTGTAGAGTGTAGGGTATAGAGTGTATGGTATAGAGTGTAGAGTGTAGGGTATAGAGTGTAGGGTATTGAGTGTTGGGTATAGAGTGTAGGGTATAGAGAGTAGAGTGTAGAGTGTAGGGTATAGAGTGTAGAGTGTAGGGTATAGAGTGTAGGGTATAGAGTGTAGGGTATAGAGTGTAAGGTATAGAGTGTAGAGTGTAGGGTATAGAGTGTATGGTGTATAGTGTAGGGTATAGAGTGTTTGGTATAGAGTGTAGGGTATAGAGTGTAGAGTGTAGGGTATAGATTGTAGGGTGTAGAGTGTATGGTATAGAGTGTAGGTTATAGAGTGTATGGTATAGAGTGTAGAGTGTAGGGTATAGAGTGTAGGGTATAGAATGTAGAGTGTAGGGTATAGAGTGTATGGTATAGAGTGTAGAGTGTAGGGTATAGAGTGTAGGGTATTGAGTGTTGGGTATAGAGTGTAGGGTATAGAGAGTAGAGTGTAGAGTGTAGGGTATAGAGTGTAGAGTGTAGGGTATAGAGTGTAGGGTATAGAGTGTAGGGTATAGAGTGTAAGGTATAGAGTGTAGAGTGTAGGGTATAGAGTGTATGGTGTATAGTGTAGGGTATAGAGTGTTTGGTATAGAGTGTAGGGTATAGAGTGTAGAGTGTAGGGTATAGATTGTAGAGTGTAGAGTGTAGGGTATAGAGTGTAGGGTATAGATTGTATGGAATAGAGTATATGGTATAGAGTGTAGGGTATAGAGTGTAGGGTATAGAGTGTAGGGTATAGAGTGTAGGGTATAGAGTGTAGAGTGTAGGGTATAGAGTGTAGGGTATAGAATGTAGAGTGTAGGGATTAGAGTGTATGGTATAGAGTGCAGGGTGTAGAGTGTAGGGTTTATAGTGTAGAGTGTAGGGTATAGAGTGTAGGGTATAGAGTGTAGGGTGTAGAGTGTAGGGTATAGAGTGTAGGGTATAGAGTGTAGAGTGTAGAGTGTAGGTTATAGAGTGTAGAGTGTAGGGTATAGAGTGTAGGTTATAGAGTGTAGGGTATAGAGTGTAGAGTGTAGGTTATAGAGTGTAGAGTGTAGGGTATAGAGTGTAGGGTATAGAGTGTAGAGTGTAGGGTATAGAGTGTAGGGTATAGAATGTAGAGTGTAGGGATTAGAGTGTATGGTATAGAGTGTAGGGTGTAGAGTGTAGGGTATAGAGTGTAGAGTGTAGGGTATAGAGTGTATGGTATAGAGTGTAGGGTATAGAGTGTAGGGTGTAGAGTGTAGGGTATAGAGTGTAGGTATAGAGTGTAGGGTATAGAGTGTAGAGTGTATGGTATAGAGTGTAGGATATAGAATGTAGGGTATTTGTGTGTAGGGTATAGAGTGTAGAGTGTAGGTATAGAGAGTAGAGTGTATGGTATAGAGTGTAGGGTATAGAGTGTAGGGTATAGGGTGTAGGGTATAGAGTGTAGAGTGTAGGGTATAAAGTGTAGGGTATAGAGTGTAGGGTATAGAGTGTAGGTTATAGAGTGTAGAGTATAGGGTATAGAGTGTGGGGTATAGAGTGTATGGTATAGAGTGTAGAGTGTAGGGTATAGAGTGTGTAGTGTAGGGTATAGAGTGTAGGGTTTAGAGTGTAGGGTATAGATTGTATGGAATAGAGTATATGGTATAAAGTGTAGGGTATAGAGTGTAGGGTATAGAGTGTAGGGTATAGAGTGTAGGGTATAGAGTGTAGGGTATAGAGTGTAGAGTGTAGGGTATAGAGTGTAGGGTATAGAATGTAGAGTGTAGGGATTAGAGTGTATGGTATAGAGTGCAGGGTGTAGAGTGTAGGGTTTATAGTGTAGAGTGTAGGGTATAGAGTGTAGGGTATAGAGTGTAGGGTGTAGAGTGTAGGGTATAGAGTGTAGGGTATAGAGTGTAGAGTGTAGAGTGTAGGTTATAGAGTGTAGAGTGTAGGGTATAGAGTGTAGGGTATAGAGTGTAGGGTATAGAGTGTAGAGTGTAGGTTATAGAGTGTAGAGTGTAGGGTATAGAGTGTAGGGTATAGAGTGTAGAGTGTAGGGTATAGAGTGTAGGGTATAGAATGTAGAGTGTAGGGATTAGAGTGTATGGTATAGAGTGTAGGGTGTAGAGTGTAGGGTATAGAGTGTAGAGTGTAGGGTATAGAGTGTATGGTATAGAGTGTAGGGTATAGAGTGTAGGGTGTAGAGTGTAGGGTATAGAGTGTAGGTATAGAGTGTAGGGTATAGAGTGTAGAGTGTATGGTATAGAGTGTAGGATATAGAATGTAGGGTATTTGTGTGTAGGGTATAGAGTGTAGAGTGTAGGTATAGAGAGTAGAGTGTATGGTATAGAGTGTAGGGTATAGAGTGTAGGGTATAGGGTGTAGGGTATAGAGTGTAGAGTGTAGGGTATAAAGTGTAGGGTATAGAGTGTAGGGTATAGAGTGTAGGTTATAGAGTGTAGAGTATAGGGTATAGAGTGTGGGGTATAGAGTGTATGGTATAGAGTGTAGAGTGTAGGGTATAGAGTGTGTAGTGTAGGGTATAGAGTGTAGGGTTTAGAGTGTAGGGTATAGATTGTATGGAATAGAGTATATGGTATAGAGTGTAGGGTATAGAGTGTAGGGTATAGAGTGTAGGGTATAGAGTGTAGGGTATAGAGTGTAGAGTGTAGGGTATAGAGTGTAGGGTATAGAATGTAGAGTGTAGGGATTAGAGTGTATGGTATAGAGTGCAGGGTGTAGAGTGTAGGGTATATAGTGTAGAGTGTAGGGTATAGAGTGTAGGGTATAGAGTGTATGGTATAGAGTGTAGGGTATAGAGTGTAGGGTGTAGAGTGTAGGGTATAGAGTGTAGGGTATAGAGTGTAGGGTATAGAGTGTAGAGTGTAGAGTGTAGGTGATAGAGTGTAGATTGTAGGGTATAGAGTGTAGGGTATAGAGTGTAGAGTGTAGGGTATAGAGTGTAGGGTATAGAATGTAGAGTGTAGGGATTAGAGTGTATGGTATAGAGTGTAGGGTGTAGAGTGTAGGGTATAGAGTGTAGAGTGTAGGGTATAGAGTGTATGGTATAGAGTGTAGGGTATAGAGTGTAGGGTGTAGAGTGTAGGGTATAGAGTGTAGGGTATAGATTGTAGGGTATAGAGTGTAGAGTGTATGGTATAGAGTGTAGGATATAGAATGTAGGGTATTTGTGTGTAGGGTATAGAGTGTAGAGTGTAGGTATAGAGAGTAGAGTGTATGGTATAGAGTGTAGGGTATAGAGTGTAGGGTATAGGGTGTAGGGTATAGAGTGTAGAGTGTAGGGTATAAAGTGTAGGGTATAGAGTGTAGGGTATAGAGTGTAGGTTATAGAGTGCAGAGTGTAGGGTATAGAGTGTAGGGTATAGAGTGTAGGGTATAGAGTGTAGGGTATAGATTGTATGGTATAGAGTGTAGGGTATAGAGTGTAGGGTATAGAGTGTAGGGTACAGAGTATAGAGTGTAGGGTATAGAGTGTAGGGTGGAGAGTGTAGGGTAGAGAGTGTAGAGTGTAGGGTATAGAGTGTATGGCATAGAGTGTAGGGTATAGAGTGTATGGTATAGAGTGTAGGGTATAGAGTGTAGAGTGTAGGGTATAAAGTGTAGGGTATAGAGTGTAGGGTATAGAGTGTAGGGTATAGAGTGTAGGGTATAGAGTGTAGAGTATAGGGTATAGAGTGTGGGGTATAGAGTGTATGGTATAGAGTGTAGAGTGTAGGGTATAGAGTGTGTAGTGTAGGGTATAGAGTGTAGGGTACAGAGTGTAGGGTAAAGAGTGTATGGTATAGAGTGTAGGGTATAGAGTGTAGAGTGTAGGGTATAGAGTGTAGGGTATAGAGTGTAGGGAATAGAGTGTAGAGTGTAGGGTGTAGAGTGTAGGGTATAGAGTGTAGGGTATAGAGTGTAGGGTATAATGTGTAGAGTGTAGGGTATAGAGTGTAAGGTATAGAGTGTAGGGTATAGAGTGTATGTTATAGAGTGTTTGGTATAGAGTGTAGAGTGTAGGGTATAGAGTGTA